>NW_019211459.1:17165978-17208869 GCF_002443255.2 Varroa destructor | reverse complement strand
TTTGACCTGAGAGTAACGGCTATCTACTTGGAAAATCACCGCCTCTATATATATATATATATATATATATATATATATATATATATATATAGGAGTTTAATCATGCAATAATACTCAAGCATATATATAGATTGTTGGGTTGCTAATATACAGTATCATCATAAGTGAAGGAACACGTTTCTTATATAATTCACCATTATATTTTTTCGTTTTTTATTAAACAGGAAAGCTGATGTCGCTATCATCTTTCAACACCTATTATTTTCTGTTGCTATCACTACCTCATATGGCACATACAGTAATGCTGTTCTCGATTTATTTGACTTGACATCAAAGCATCGCAGGCGTGCTTTACCTGTGTGTCCAGCCATATCCTCAAAATGTTCGCTTGTCGATCGCTTCTTTTTTTCTCTGCAGACTAGCAGACTCCATTATCATCTATCTCTCAACCAGCCTACGCTCATTACACTCGTCATCGTTCGGCCTGCCGTCTCCGTTGCCTTTCACAAGTAACTTTTGATTAGATATAAATATATACTATTAATTAGGTCATGTCTTGAACAGACGAAAATAATGTAGGCTTTGTTTTATCCGTTCTTTTTTTTAGGTCCATAATTATACAGGGAAGTAACACGAATTGATAAAAACTGCCGCCAATATTAGAATAATGTTGGGTAAATCCGGTTGAATTATTGAGGGCCATGGGTAGGGTAGATTGTCCGGCATAGGCGGTTATATGTAGTCTTAGTAATGTGTAAATGTGCAGGCGCTTTTTGCTATTTGTGTTGCCATTTAGAAGAGGAGCTATATGTGTATAAAAGCAGAGAACGCTGTAGCGTCTGCTTCTTGATGCTGTCAAACGAAATAAATTTTTCATAGTTTTCATTATTTTTCGTTATCAGTATCCCTTTTATGCTTATTAATTGTCACACTTCATTTCTTAGTTGTTTGTATTTTTTCCTACAATGTTTTTCCCGTTTCCTATAGATTTCCAAGCCGATAATATTATAATCGTAATCAATATAACGACTTCGTAACGTTTGACCTCGTCTAAGATTCCTCTATACCCTTCGCAGTTCAGTATATCACTATTTTCGTCCTCTCTAGCTCAGTTTCTCTCTTCCTCTTCAGCATGACAGAATATCATGTAGCAACACCCACTCCGACGCATACAGAATCATCCATTACTATCACCTACGTGAAACTTCCAATTCATCATGTCAACTCAATACATTACATATAATAGCTATTCGGAGAAACCATAACTTAGATTTGTATTTGTGTGAATTTGTAAATATATATATATATATATATATGATTTATTATTTCGGTATATAGCAACTTCAATTAGTCGTATCATATAGTTATTAGATACAATTTTCGTTTTAATTAAACATCACAGGAAACACAAAATAATTTTCGCTGTGTATAAGAACATGACAACAGCAAATATAAGTTTTTGTATTAATCATAATAAAGTCACAACTGTCCATATGTTCATATTAGATTCAAGTTAGGTATATCAAACGATAAACTCATCTAAAGTGCCAATCCTAATTCTATATGGATACAATCACAAATTCAATTTCTTAGATTTTGCAATTCATGTAGGAATAAAGTAACTGATACGGAAGAAGACACAAATGAAATTTGTTTTATTAGTAAATTGCTGGTGTGACTATACATATATTCGGATTTTCTCAACATTATGCTCATTACTGTACCTTATATTACCATCACACGTGCTAGTCCATTATCTACGAATGTCAAGCAATTTCAGCGATCCATCTGCTAAAATTCACACCTTATAGTTGTGCTTTTCAACATTTAGTTGACACACTCACTCATCCTGTCATTTTAATCTCGTCCATATTACGCTATTGCTGTATTTATTTAATCACTATTAGTTCAAACGAGCGTATGATGCGCAACCTATATAATAAAGTCAAGTAACAACTTCAGTTTGCTATCCAAAAACATGAGAACGTAAACAGATAAAAAATTGGCAGGATAAAAATTCGAATGTATTCTACCTCTAATATGGTCGTAAATCAAGTGCCTTTGTCGACCTGCATAGGCAGACTGACTAGTAGCCGCATTTTAATCATGTGACAAGATCAGAAAATCTAAACATGTGTTTGACTTTGTCGGTTCGAGAGATAGTCGATACGCCAATTATGGTCAGCCTCCATTCTAGTTGCAGCTGCCACCAAGCTCATTAGCCAGATGCTGCATTCAAACGAATCTATTGATACAAACAAAGTGTTACACTGATGTAACAAAATCATCGGACGAATCTTGGAAGTACGGTACACAAAAAAGACACACACTGAATATGTTTACGAGAACACAAATTCATTCACAGACTTACACAGCTGCTTACTCACTGATAAATGTTCCTCTTAGTATATTATATACATATGCCAGTTTCTCGTTACCATCCGTTCCGTAAGAACGACCGAGACAACGTATATTTTGTTCTACCTACATTTTGTTCTCTCATGACCTGTTTTTTCTTTTTTATTGAGTTTTGATTTTCCTTTTTAGAGATGCATTCACTATTGTCATTGGCAATGAAATAAGTGAATTCCGTTCTTATATATATCGCTCTGGGCTTTCTCCCTGGGTTCTCTACCCGCTTGTTTGTCTAATGTCAAAAGTATCGCGAGTTTGAAGAAACCTTCTTGAACGCTCCTATGCACATACAATTTTGCTAACAAATGAGCTCCTTTAGAGAATTCCAGAGTAATTCTTTGCCACCAGGAACAATGTTTTATTAGGAACCAAAGAATATATTTTATGCTTACTTGGCATTTACGTTCTGTTGAAAAACATGGCATACTTACCTGAACGCGGGCCCGACTTCCAGTCGGAATGGTTAGTAAATACATTAAGCCTTTGTGGAATCATGAGAATACGATTTCAGTTCGGGTCGCTGCTAATCACTAAAATAACGCTTAATGTGCTTTATGTACTGGACTTTAAAAAATGTGCATAAAACAATACACATAGTAATAATGGTAGTATGATTTAAGGAAAATTTCGCTTTCGACATTAATTACCATATTTACTCTATTGCTACCAGTCAATTTTACTATTTTCAAGTAGAAATGGGTTTACAAGAAACGTCGGTAGGTTTAATTTTAAATCAAATAAACCTTTTTATATGGATTTAGTATAATGTGAGGGGAAGTATGATGCCCATTTGCATTCAGCGCAGGAGTTCTTGGGTCAGATGGGTTAAACTGTAAACGCTGGTACAATGTGAAATTCTTCTCTCGAAAAAATTACGCAATGAGAACTGTATATTGTTTGAAAGCAGCATAAAGAGGCATTACAGAACTCAGCGTATTAGGGAATACAGAAGACAAGAAGCGAATATGTGCGTTTCAGATAGGTCGTACGCTACAGAAATTTATAAAGACGTCTGAATGTAGTATTTCTGAAGAGGCCACTTTATTGAAAAAAAAAGCCAAACTATCCTCAAAAAGTTTTAAAATGGAAACTCGAGTTGGTAACAGAGAATGTAATCCAATATAAATTATGATTTCCATCTTGAATACAAACACAAAACCGATATAACGAAAAAATGTGTCACTGTAAAAAGTTTATGTAGAATATTATTGTTCCCGTTATCACATGCGTGCACGCAAAAGATGTTGTATACTAATACCTATCGATCATTTTATAGAATAAATTTAGCAAAATAACAAGTAAACTACAACTGACGGAATACAAAGGTTGCCAATTGTATTGCCCACAGCAGTCCAGTTTTCCTAAGCAGAAATCATTTGCAAAAGCCAAATATGTGTTTCTGACAGTTTTCTTTCAGCGTTTGTTTTTGTTATTGTTGAAATCTCTATATAGACTTAGTTTTCTCCTTGTTAGCATGTATTCGTGCAGTTATTCAGGTAATGGCATACATCGAATGCTAGCATCAAGACGCGCCCCAAATTATACAGCAAAGTTACCCAGTCACTCACTTTATATACGAAACTACGGCATTCGCTCATACATAATACATACTGACATATATTATATTATATGCAACAATAATACAATTGTTGCGATAAATTAATCGCTTACGTTATAGCTTCCTATTGGCGTTTATTGTTAACAAAAGGGTTCTCAAATACTGCTGCAGTATGTAGGATCGATGGTGAAAACGAAAACAGAAGAAAGGGCTTGCATCGTACACCGCTAAAATCATAGGCAAAAAAAAACATTGAAAATAGCGGGCCGACTCAAGAAGCTGCTGGTTTAGTGCTCGTTTAGTTTGTGTCAATATTGGCACCATTTTTTCTTCTTTTCTTTCCCGTTTGCCAACTATGTGAGACACATCTAATTAAGCACAAGGCGGATCATTACACATTTACCATATGAATATATTATTCGTGTATTCGACATCAAAGATCTGCATTCTTTATGCAGTACATATATAGGTAACGCATATTAATATAATCTGATGTATGTGTATCTATGTATACCCTCTGAGTATATTTATATATTATATATACTCAGCTTGTTTTCATTGCCTGTTTCGTTTAATCCCAATTTTTTAAGGTGTCCACTACTTTTGGTCATAACTAATCTCTTCTCTATTCTTAAATATAACTATGTATTCTTTCTTACGATGAATATTAACTTTCAGCTTCTCAATTGTTTTGTTTTATTAGTAATATCTTGGCTATTTCAACTACCGAGTAATTTTTAGCTAATTAGCCAATCCGATTCTAAAGCACCTTGGACAGGTCCCAAATCTTGATGCTTCGATCAGTGCCAATGGTAACCATTGTCTTTGACTCGGCTGACAGCGACATTGCTGTGACAGGAGCCTTGAGGTCGTGGAACTTCGCCAATGGCTCCCGATCTCCGTCTGAGATATGCAGATGACACTCGTTGCAGATGCGTACGGGAAATTCGAAGCCAAGCCGGGGAAGTGTCGAGCGATTTTCGGAGCACGCGTCACACAACGCCCTTCCGCACCGTCGACAGTGATGCTGACGACTTCCGACCTGTAAAAGAATTATTTTATTGTTTGATAACTAATAAGATTCTAACCCTAGAATTGCTATTAAGTAAGTACAATGCTGACACGATGCAATGTGTTGGACGTAGTTCAGGACCACGAACTACGGATGTCGATCACCAACAAAATGCAAAATTTTCAAGTTTTGCGCTGACAGATTTAGTTGACGTTATGATGGCACCTCACACCTAACCTCAAACAGCAATGGCACTTCTTCTTGAAAATGCTATATGCAACTACCAGCACCCCAACATATGCACGTGCGTACTCTTAAACGAATCCGAACAATTGTGGATACGATACAATGCATGGCGTCTTTTTGCAGACATCAGAATTCGAAGTACGTGCGCGCAGCTGTGTCGCTACTCGCCTGCTTCTGGTCGAACATTCCGCGTACGTTCCAAAAGAAAGGCCTAGCGCAACGTTCACAGCAGTCCCGCGTGGTCCACTCAGGCGTTTCCTGTCGCTGGGCGGCTACATCCCAAACGACTAACGTCGAGTCCTCAGACACTGAAAGCAGTGACGAGGCACTATATAGCGCCAATCCGGTGATGCGAGCACGATGGCCACTGAGCTCGTAGGCCGTCCCTTTACCACCACCGATGTCCCACACAATGATAATCTGTTTGGCCAAAAAAATAGTCGTTAACAAGATATGATGCGATAGCTATTGTGGAGTTTTCCAGCGAAGGAAACGGTGGTAATACTTGCCTATCAAAAATCGTTAGCGACCTAGCCAAACGTATAAAAGCGCACTAACGGGGTAAAGCAGGGATCTGTAGGATTCCATTGGTACATCAGCAAAAACCGGAGTTAGGAAAATCTTAGGTGTTGAGGCAATGATCATTTTTTCGTTACACTTCCATATCTGGCAGAGTTATGCACACACCTCTACGTAAGAATTTCTAATTGTCTAGAAATAAACGATCTTAGTTCAATGATAGGTAACCTGATCAAAGCCGCCTGAAATGAGTAATCTTCGACGCTCATCCCACAACAACGATTGAACCGAGCCTGAATGTCCTTTGAGTGTTGTAACTGGCTGATAACTGGTTTCGGTCAATTTGAGCATCGTGATTTCTCCCGAATAGTCACCTACAAAGGCATGCCGCGATGCTTGGTCCAACGCGACTGTTGTGCACCATGCCGATCCCAAAAAAGCACCCAATCGGCGTCCTGTTTCTGTACAGTGCCACTGGAGTAGGCAAAATAATATAGGACCAAAAACAAACAATATTACAACTTGTCAGTGCAGTATGGTTGAATAAAGCAGTCTGATGTGTCTAAGTTACAGGGTCTGTGAAACGATTCGAATGCTTCATATTATAACCAACTTCAAATAACATATAATACAATGCGCTTAAATCAAAAGATAATGGGATAATATATATATATATATATATATATATGCAAATGTTGTTGGTTACTTGAAAGTATTTATCTTTCCCAGCCGAAATTAGCCATTCCGTTACTGGGGAAAACTTCATCGAGGTTACACGCTGCTGGTGCGCAATATAGCTCCTGCAATTGTATAGAGGAAAAACAGCAATAGAAGTATCTGTTAGGCGAATTTGACTGAGTACATCTGAATATAACAAGCAACAAAAGCTCTAATGCACACCAAAATGTAGCAGTGCTCTAATATGCCACTAATTCATCTGTTTAGGTCATGTTTAATAATTTCATTCTCTCAGAAATTGCATATACCACGCATGGAGGTGGTATCGTAATTTTTGTGCACTGAATATATAATATCCAATACAAATACATGATTATGGTTAACTGTACGAAACGAATTTGTCTAACAAAGGTCTTGTGCTTATATAAGGCTATTGAAAATGGCCTTTCCTACCCGAATACCGAATACTATGCTTCACAAAATGCTGTAAATTTCAACAGAAGCTATGAATACGAAGTAACTTCATCAAATGAATCACCAACCTTCGGTATGTGATTTTATTGAGGTCGTCTGCGAGCTCGAACTCGGTTATACTTCCATTGTCCATCGCAACGAAGAGCCTTCGCAACTGTGGGTCGTAGTCCATAGCCGAGGCCAAACTCGGCATCGTGTGACATACCGACGGCCAGTACTGTCCTGTGTCACGTCTTGCCCATACTCGAATCGTGCGGTCGTCCGAAACTGAGATTACTGCGAGATCATCGGCATCTCCAATTAAGACAACCTGAATAAGTGAAAAGTAAGCCACAACTTTGCTTTATTACAACAGCTACACATAAATTCTATCCTATGCTACCAGAGATACACTGAAGGTTGCGGACCTTCTATACAATTAAGCAGACTCAGATGAGCTTAATAAAATCATTTCAGGGTCAATTGTACAGCACAAGTGACATATTTTCAAACGCTTTTTGGCCTATGAAAGCGGGTGGACGAAGATATCGGCAAACATTGGTAAGGTGCCGACAAACGACGTGATACCTAGAGGTGACATATCGCATGTTAGCGATAGCAAGCGTAATAGCTTGCTGTAATCGGATTTCAACTAATTCAGCATTTACGTTTCGTGCTAATATTTTATATTATGTACAGCGTTCTATCTCCCTATTGAACGCGACTGCTGTCGGCGCTGCACAGCTAAACGGTGGTGTTCAAGTGAGTTGGACTTGTTTCAGCGTTTTCTTATAACTTGGCGTATCCTTGTACGCGAAGTATCAAAATGCTCAGACGAACAAGTGCATTTGAAAAGCAGAAAACACTGGTTGATTAGCATATTCCTATGTCAAAAGAAATCTGCACAACGCGAAACTGCTGAAACTGTTGCCGCATAAGATCGCTAACAGGAATCAAAAAAGGCGTACTATGAAACGGAAAAACCGTGTTATTATTCACGAACTTTAAAAGAATAGATTTGCCCCGTATAATGTTCCCCAAAGCAGATTAAAAGAGCACAAACTCACTGTATAGAAAGATACACTTCGCAAAAGAGACTAAATTCCAAGAAATTTCGGTTAAATTCTCGAGTAAACGAGCCCGTCTTCATTACGCAAACCAAGTTAAAAATGGGGCCATTGAGAGCCTGTTCCTCAGGTAAAATCACATATGGAAGTGGTCGAGGAAGTGTGTTAACAAACGATTTGTTCAAGTTTCGTTGCGCCGAAGGTTAGATATATATCAAAAGTTATGACCTGGGCTATGATTTCTGGCCAATGTACTGAGACAACACATTTAACCCAAGGAATGCCGGAGCGGCTGGGATATGCTTAAGTAATGCTACCTCACAGAGAGGAATGGTACTCTAATCGTGATTCAAGTACAAAGGGGCGTTTTGTCATAGAGCTTGGAGTATCTCTAGACTATTTGCTGTCAATAACGTTCAGGTGCTGTCGTAGTCTACTAAATCAGCAGAATTCAATTTCATATAAAACATTTGAAAAAATCTTAAAATCACAAGTTTAAGAAGGACCGGATACCTCAAATATTTCAGATCTTCGTGAAAAAATTCACTAATGTATGGCAACAGAATCCGCTCATTGATAACACATCACTGCATCGACAAAATGCCTCAAAGGGCGGCGGCAGTTATCTTTATCCGTATGTAAAGCACTAGACTGGAATAACGCTGCTTTCATAAGCCAAAAACTGTTTGAAAATATCTCCCTTTAGCGCTACGTAATTACCTGAAAGTGAAAATTACTGAAATTTATTTGAATCTATTTGATTGAGCGCCGACTGTGTTATCCTATATATGAGGTAGTGTAAGTGCTAACAACGCCACATGCTAATTCTCTGTTTTGCCGCCTATTGCACACACAATTACTACTTTATTCTATTTTGGCGTATGGTAGTAATAATAACAAAACTATGAACCCCAGCATTATTCAAGTGAGGTCCTAAAACTTGCAATACATTAAAGTTGTTAATACAAAATCAACAACAATGTGATTTACCGGTTTTTTCTTTTCGAACCCGTATAAATCAAATTGAACCTATAGGCAGCGCTAGCTAATGTAAAGCTTTTACATTTTATTGCTTTGCAAGTCTAAACATAATTATTCGTCGCGGAGCAGATTTCTTGTGCTGTTCTTCAGAGCTCCTAAACGCTCTCAAGATTATTCTAAATATTGCATAAGCTGGCTTATCACGCTCTGGACGGCATGTAAGAATGATATGATTTAGATAAAACAACATCAGTAAAAACCGTATGAGTTTAACAACTGTGGTATCGATAAATGCTCCTTTGCAACCGATCTCCTGTACAAATGATCTCTTGTAATCGGTACCAGACGCAATGTCTGTACCTCCTTGAAGACGGTGTGGCAGTATTCATTGCCAGTTGCCATTATACACGAGGCATACGGAATTAGTTAACAAAAAAAACAAGAGAACACAGCAAGGTCTCGCATTTTTCAATGATAACCGATGATAAATGAAGCCATGCCCACTACGAAACGAACTATTGGCAAATTGTAAAGATGGTGACTTGATGCAGATTAAGCATAACCTCTTTAGTCTATATTTCATTGCGATGGTCTCGAGATACCGGAAGAAAAACAAAGACGACTACAATGCCTTATCATACATTCTCTACTGATCTAGCCCGCAAATGCTGTGATGTGTCATACCAGCATCTCCGCTTCATCATATCAGTTGTATATAGGTACAACTATACGATCTATATACACATAATATACAGAGGTATATGTTTTATTGTAAATTGTAATAAAAACGTGTTATTTTTTTTAACTAATCTACGAATTTTAGTTACGGAGTAAGCAGACCGAGATCAGAGATAAATGACATATTAATATGTTGCCAACCATGTCGTTGTAGCTATCTTTCATAGAACTGGGACTAACATATTTTCTGCAATACAATTCAATTTTCGAGACGCTAATTTCACTAAGCCAAGATATCAATGAGATTACATAGTATATTCTGAAGATCACGTAGGTATCGTACTAGTACAATATCTTGTTATGTTAACAGAAACCTGCGCGATTTATAATTGCATTATACGTCACACAATAACAGTAATAAGCATCTATCAGTATAAATGAGAATTGCATTGATTTTTATTGTGGTACCACCAGGGTAAGTGTTTCGAAAATGAATTGTACGCTTTGATGCGTGCGACCTAACTTGCAAAGATGTTTATTTATAGCAGCATACAAAATACAATTTATCAAACTGTGACTCTTCTTCATAAAACCTAAATATCCAATTTACAGCAGAGTTAGAAAATTACGGTAACTATGTAATTTATGGATGGATAATTATGTAGTCAAAGCATAGTGTTCACAACAAGAAGTGTCATCTTAACTTTATCTACTGATTAGAAATATTTTGGACAGAGATGTAGCACACAGACGTAGGTAAAACGATTTTCAATACCAAAAAAAAAATACTCAAGCACATTTCACACAGAATATTGCGATACCGATTAAAAATCCATGTAATTTATTCAGAAATCTTGCTCAGCTATATTTTACATTTTCGAAGTAACGCATTAAACCATCAATGTCTATTTGATGTGGCGTACCCAATATTTGATTTAACTCATAAATTTGCCTAAAAGAATATAGTAGCACTGCATCAGTGCTATTAGCCTGACATTAGAACGGTCGAAAACCTATTAATTTACCGGGACGAGGCAAAAAATGTGTTGCTGAGAAGGGACCTTAAGCCAGTGAACAAATTTCAAAAATACTAATGCGATTTCGAAGGCAGCGTACTCTGTAAATAATCAAAACCAAATCATACATTTCTATCTATTATTATACCTGATTGACGGTGTCTGTGTGTCCGTCGAGACGGCACAGCAATTGAGGCTTTTCGGGGGACATAAATTGGCCACCTGACAGGGGTTTGATTGAGGCAGCCATTTCTAGCAGAACAAGCAAAGCCCTTCACGAGTCGGCACGATGGACTGCTCTTCGCCACAGATACCGGCAGCTATAGTCGAACCGTACGAAAGTTACCTAAAGAATCCGTACTTCACGGTACTCCAGTTGAAAACTGTGGTCTAAACTATGAGAAATCTACCTGCAATAAACCAATGAACCGAGTCATTAAGTTTTGCGTTTTGTTAAATCAAAGGCTCACCAGACAAAAGTGACTTAAAACAACTGTCCAAGGGACGAAGGATGGAGCTTAATTTATTGTGGGACGCTCGAAATTTCAAAAGGTTAGTAAAAATCAAATGAAGCGAGAATCAAGTTTCAATTCGGCATCTTCTATGAAAAAGAATTATCTAGTATTTTATAAAAGTAATATAATGATAATAACAACCTTTATTAGTGATAATGTATGATAGTTGCCTGTATATAAAAATCAACAAAAAATTATTATTTAACAGCCAACTGGATGGCTAGTCCAAACTATCATATATGGGTTATACTCGTCCCACAATGCAAACCACATCGCGGCATCGTTACTCTAGTCACTCTGGCCTGATTTTCAAGTCATACCAATATAAACAATAATCTGCATCTAACAGTTGGTGCTGTCATAGTAATGACTGCAATAATATAACACCATTTACAAGAAAATCAATGAAGGCAAACACGCAGTGGGAATAGGTAGACAGGCAAAAGGCAACATAAGCTAAACGCAGTAAGCGACGACGCCAGCTGGATAGGTAAGCTTAGGATGATGTGGCGCCAGTCGCCGCAGTAATCTTTATTGTTTAGTTTAACTGATGACTGGAAAGTGAACGAAGTTCACCTCCGGCAACTGCGCAATAAGCCATACTCAGAATTATAACTGTTTATGTCACAAAACTGTAACCTGCGTTGTGATCAAGTGTCGTTCAGATGGATGGATGAATCATTCTCATCAATTATGATGGACGAGCCCGATTAATTTGCTGATTTCATTATGTATCGATTGAATGTGTCATATTTTGTTTGGTTCCTGGAGCAACGAATATGTGAAGATACTTGAAGAGGCATACGTAATCCATTATTAAGCATCGATAGTTTTGACTAATGATCAACTAGTGGCATATTCGGCTAATAACTTAAATGCATACGACAATACAGGACACACGTAACATTTAGTGTATGTAGATATGTTATGATCCGAGTTTACGATTACTGCAGAGATGAGGGATCGCTTCTCAATTTCATCTCCTATTTTCGTTACACCCCACCTGGCGGATTGAGACGAATGAATGAAATCGCTTCTTTCTGTCACCTTACCCCTATAATCTTAATTTCGCTCATTTTATAAACAGGAAGCATATTAGATCTACCGACCAAAGAATTATGTATGAGTTAATAGAAGCTGGTATTCTGAGCGTTAACTAGCCTCAAAAAGAAAAAATATCTCATAATGGTAAATATGGACCTGTTTTGTAGAGTGTATTACCCCACACCTATGTTCATTTATTTTTTAAACATTGAGCCGTGCGTAGTTCATAATGTTGTCATTATTCAGTTTGTCTCTGTACGATAAGAGGGTACAAAAATTACATTGTCCTCCAGTGGACGCCATAACACTCAATGGTTGTTATAGTCACAGCCCTAGCGCTATATAATTGTGGAGACTATCGGGCAGATCCCTCTGTCAAATCGGCATATAAAGACTATACCTCGTTTAACGGCACATGAACAAAGCGTCCATCGGGGAAATACTCTTGTGAAAGGTTTAGTCGCATGAATATTCCCAGCATCATCGGCACAATGCATTGAGAGACAGCATCCGAAAAAATTCATGTTATTGTATTTCGTAATACTTGCACCAGCTTTCCATTGTTATTTTTCATATATTTCAATGTACCTATGAGTCACTACGCGTTGACCAGCTAAATTTCTAGATAAGAACACATGGAAAACGCACACGAGAATTTGTTACTATGAGAAATATATTTTAATGCATAATGTGTTATTTTTTTATAGTTTCGTTGCGAGCTGTCGAACATCTATACTTTTTGGCATTTCGTATTTTCGCTAACACCTTCTGGTTTGACCAACAAAGCTGCTGACAATCAAGACACACACACACATACACAGTGACAGGTCCTCAAAAGCAAACTATCCTATTTTCTTTTCTGCATTAGCTAGTTCCTTCACAAGCCGCAAGAAAAGAGTGAATTATAACAGGCCACCAATAGCTATACCAATAATCCTTCGATTCAATTTTCGGTTAAAAAAAAGTATCACAACGATTTTTGTGTCGGCTTCTTTCCTTGAGTCGCTGCTACGCAGAAAAATGCACACAGCATCGTACAGCAGCCACGCACCGACTTCAGCCAAACATTCGAAGCACACATTTATCTATACGGCGTTGTCGGTTGTTGTTGTACCTGACCAAATCTTTGACAGCCACACATTCCAACTCACCACAAAAACGGTAGCTCGACGCAGAAGGCGTTGGTTGGCGATAAGTTTTACGCTAAACTACCGAGTACGAGCGCCAGGTTGTCGCTGTTGTTGTTGCTGACGATACACGTTGACGGACAAACAGCGGCGCAACGCATAGAGAATGCATGGAGGCTGCTGTGTGTTGCCAGCGGCTGGCTGTCTATGTGCTGCCTGGCTGCGAATCTCCCTGATCGTTGCCGCTACCGGTGTATTACTGGCGATGTTTTTCTTCACTTGTCTACTCGTCTCGACAATGCTCCAGACGACTCTCGCAGATCTCCGTGCTGATCCCGATGCGGCTGTTGGTATCATATCATATCGTGTCCACGGCGGCCACCAACACACCTTGATCACTTGCAATCATATAAACTCACTTCATTTCTATTTTGCTCACCACGCTATCTACGCATTTCTAGCTGTTATCACCAGCAGTTCGTTACCAGCGCTAACGTACCACTACTAGTACCACTAATTTTTCTATTGTCTCTGCCTGTCTCTTCCCATTTCTCCCACTCGCCAGCAAACACCACGGAGCATCGCATTCAATTGGTGGCAAATCGACGGATCGACACCTCGCAGCTCAGTAAGCCATCGATTGCAGCGCGGCCCCATATATATATTATTCGTAATTAGTGGAATGATAGTCGAGTAAGAAAAACGAGCGACATTGACACGAGAACTGTTAACTAGCGCGCGTAGCTCACCAAGACACACACAAACACGGACAGACAGGCACCAACGGGATTTCAGCATTAACGCGCGAACAAACACCGACTGAAAAGTGATGCGTAAGGCAATACTACCTGACTAGGTGGGTTGGCAATCAAAACAATGAATAGCTCAATGGTAGTTCAATACGGGTGTGCGATTTGGGCTGCCTACTATTGAGCTAAGTGGTTAATACGATGAATGAATTCGATGAGAATGAGGCAAACGATTGCTTTTTAAGCGAACGACCATTACCTTAAGAGTGTTTCTTTCCACGCCAGGCACTAGTTTATACAGAGTGCACGAATTCTGGAGAGGGTAAACAGAATCAATAGATTATTTAGCTATTGGATGAGGAAGATACGTTTGTATTTAGCTTTCAAGTTAACTTGTATTTTTAACTGGTGGCTGTAGCCCTAGTTGACATTCGAAATTATGGGTAATTCTCTAACATGTGTTCATACTCCTTACATCCATTTGTTTATGCACAGTGTTAGGACATGAATCCTTGAGCGATTTAAAGGCCTCTTTCATGCAACAGTGTTGGAGCTGGGCTGTTTTCATTTGCATATCAATAAATTTTATACTGTATTTAGCTTGAAATTAGATCTAGACTGGTGAGGTAAAAGTCAACAAGGGTGTGATCGAATTGTAAATTTACATCGACCTTAAACATTATAATAAGATGATCACAGTCGATTATCAATGAATTATATAATAATTTGTTAAAAAATGGGCGTTAGGACCATGGTTAGATGAAGCTTTAAAAGATATGTTCATCCTATGAGCTGACCTTCCTTTAATTGGCAAATCATGTTAGATCTCAGATTTTCTGGTCATCTACCGAATGTATTAGTTGATTGGACTGAACTGATTTTAAGGAGTCGTCGTAACGTATGAGCTAGATAAAAGATTTGGAAGTAGATAAATTTTGTATTTACGTTCACATTTCTTGCCTTTTCTTTCTTATCATCGTTGCTGATAATTTGGACGAATAAGTCGCGGGCTTGAAAAAACCTGAAACTGCTTATTCCCGCCACATCAAGTTAAACGCTTTTCTAAAATGAATCCAATGTCTGATCTATGGGCATTTCGTCCATAGAACATTTAGCCATAAAAGCCACTCGTGCGAAAGATATCTGTAAAGCAATAGCAGAAAAATACCCTGAATAGAGCAAAACTTTCATATGTGCTCACGTATTTTTAACCTTACGAAACTTAACCATTGTTATTAATAACGGGACCGCGTAACGGGACGACATGTTATCTTAACCATCTTTCAGCTAAGCCACTTAATTTTCCAAATTATCCCGTTACCTCCCCATATTACCCTATCTTAACGATTGCTTTAATCATTCTGTTATTTTGCTTCACTTATTCATTTATTTTAGCTCAAGTATTGCACTACTGCAATACGGTCAGATACGTCGGCAGAGCGCGAAATAAACCCCCACAGAATATTCAGTATTGCCGACCATCCAAGAAACCCAACGGGAAGATGGACCGATGCGCAATTAATAAAAGAGAAAGCGAGTCCATCAGAGATGCCTGAAAGCTTTGTATTGAAATGACATCAGTTCAAAATACAAACCCGAGCACGCGGGGTACAGGGTTCGGTGTGCGAAAGCTCCATAGTGAACGAACAATAAATTAGCAACGAAATTTATACATCTTTATATAAAGTCTCTTTCTTTTTAAGAAAAATAGATATTCCTTTATTGTCTTTTGACTATTCTGTGGCAGATCTTCCATACCGCCTTGTCAATCATTTTTTGCGTTTATTCCGCTAAGAACAACTTCCATATTTGATCGTTTCACAAATTCTCAACCATTACAAAAACTGCCCATTATAGTACGTTTTCCGATATTTTACACTGAAAACTCTACGGAAGTTTTCATATTTTCTAGGCTAGGAAATTCCTCCCAAACTTATCGTATATATACAGCGTTATGTATCTAAATCCAGACCTCTTCTTCTAGCTTGTTTCAGAGATTGTATCTAAATATCAACACATTTCAATGCACATACGCTAGAAGTCGTATTTATTCGATATAACCATCATTTATCACAATTACATTTTCGGGTTAGCGTTTAAACCACTCCATAGTCCCTTTCCAGTTACTTCTCCTTCATTCTACAAAAAACTTTTTGATGAGAACTGTGCGTCGAACGATATTGGTAGGTGCAAATTCGCTAAAATGTATCTCGAATACACTACATACTAAAAGTCCAACGAAATTGAGTTTTGGACTAATAATAAGCTAAGGTTCCCAAAAAAGGGAAGAATTCAAAACAAACAAAAAGTCGAAAAGATGCGACACAATACAGAAAGTCCCTAAAGAACCAAGTGTTGGAGCTTATCTAGACAACCCAACTATTGATATCTTTCTTTGAGGCCTATTAGTAATTCCTAAGATCCAGGGTGTAAACATGATTTTTAGGACAACTTTGACTAATTTTCAAATGAAATCTAAATTGTATTGAAAATCTTCCAGTTTGCCTCCTGAGAACCTTGCTTGTATTTTTCAAGAACTATGTGAAAGCTCGTAATAACGTAAACCTCGATTTCTGACAAAAAAGAAAATTTACAACTTCGGTCGGGAGCAGCTTTTTCCGCGACGACACATTGGGTACTAGCTGAGCTTTGCTCATATTCCGAAACCGATGCACCGAACAACTTTTTATTGATTTACTGTTTTGTTCTTGGATGAACTGGTTTCCTTCTAGCCGCAAGAATAGCGGCTAAACGTATACTTGCTATGGCGAGCAGCTCGCCAAATTTTGTTCGAATTTAAATGGCCCGACCTTATACATATATATGATTACCATGTAAATAGATATCAGCAAAATATATAAGATGACAGTCATAACTACTTAGAAACTCAGTCTGTTCGGGTGATTTAAAGAGCAGAGTCTGACACCAACAATAATTGTTATTGTATACATTACCCAATCAGGTGCACATTTACCGAGCTAAAGTAGGACATTATGCATTTGTATGACGATATAATTTTCTGATTATCACCCGACTAATAAGTATGTGCCATTACCAATAATAGTATAATCAGACAGTTTGTTATTACTGTCATTTTAATGATTTTTATACGTATATAGATCCCAAAAAAATTATTCAAACGCGCAATATATCATGAAAACAGGACCAAATAGAAAGAAATAGGATTAATTTAAGACTAGTTATAAACCAAAGCTTCCACACTACATTAATTTACACGTAGTTATATCAAAATATATCTTATCACATAATGATCCATACACATACAAACAAAGCGCGATAAATTTCCATACAAAGTTTAATCTTTTTTGGCCCCTTTTTGCCTTTCCTATATATAGAAATACCTATCCTTCATGCTAACTATCCTAAAACGATGTAGAACTTAAATAACAATATCGAACCTTCAAATAAGGACCTTAAAAAAGTACTATGAAGAGGTATCAGTAGTACACAGGCAAGAGTTGGGGATCGTCCTTTCCGGTCTCTGTTAGTTGCCAATTCGAGAAGATTTGCGGTAGCAGTCAAAGGTCTGCACGTTCATTTATGGCAGTCGGAAGAGGTGCTAGCGTAGATCGTGACAGCGGGAAGCTTCAATAGTGCACTGAATCAAATTTTGATCAAAACTTTTCCATGAATTTATACATTAAAATGAGAATAAGTAGTTTCTGTAGCTTCGTTTACTAAACGCTTGTTCATATTTTTCATAAAATTCATAATTTACTGACCACATTTGTTTGAGATCATTGTTCCATCTGGAGAAAATAAAAATTATATCTTTCTTCACACGCTTGCTGCAAAAAACACAAATAGAACGGTGCTCGATTAAACAACCGAGAACCAAAATAGTATGGTAAACTGTGAACGTAGATGGCGCACAAAGATCAATACCCCCTAGAAGGACTCAGCTACGTACTGTCTACTTACCGTATGAGTGTTTGTCGGCCGTTTCAGTCACGTTGGCTTTTTGAAACAGCTTTTATTGGTTTGCTAGATGGGTGTGTTCCTTACCGCTCAGAATGGGGACATGATCTAAATGCAAAAATAAGTGAATTAGGTTACTCATGACATTATAGCACGCCTAGAAATTAGGGTTATTATATATTTCGTAGATGTTTGTTGTTTCTAAATTTAATCTACAGCGTTTATTAGCGAAGTGTTTGAGATCTTTCAGTTAAAATCACTCACTTTATCTATTTTCCATTGCAGCTTCTAACCAATTTTTTTTGCATTTTTTTTATATACGAGACTACATAGAGAAGTTCATTACGGGTCTGTAATTTTACACATACCGCATAACTAAGATAAATCTCATCATGAGAGCAGACGCTACGGCGACCTTTCGCGCAGCCATAGAAATAATAAGTATTTTGAAAAAATCGATTGCAAGTATTTAGTCAGCTTTAAATACGTTTCTGTACAAGTTCTACCAGCTGCAGCTAGAATCAATGGCGAAGTACCATGACAGACTATGATGACAGACTTTTATTCACGTATCGAGCATGTGTTCTTCGTACCTCAGTGACCTTTTGATGCTCTGAAAGGCAAGGAAATCAAAGATCATCTGCGTGCCTATGATCTATTCAGATCCACTAACCCGGTCTACGATATGATACTTATCAGTTTTTCTCTACATCAGAGAGCTAGAACAACTGAGTTTGATTGGTTTTCTTTTTCTGTTCTACGAATGGCCTACTGATATTTGATCAGTTCGCTTAAATAAGATATTTTACGCTCAGTAGAAGACCGAGAGATCCTAAACTGATCCATTAATTTAGTACCCACAAAAAAATACGGGGCAAATTTTATAATCTACGTAAAAAATAAGAAGTACTATTTCAGCTGTGCTAATTAACATATAGAAATATGTAGAAGATTATGCCACCAAAATAGGACATAGGTACATTGAAAACGATTTCGGTACCCTTTGGTTAGTGCATGTTCCCAGCTGTATGCCTGTCAGCATTCTAAGTGTTTTAGCGTACAGCTGAATAAACGAAAATGACATCTTGTTGTAAACTTAGCTTATTTAAGACTATAACAAAACCTTTGTCTTTGAAGAAGAGGCTGACACGCTTGGAAGATACCCAGCTCACAAACAGGCTTCTATTTGATTCCGACCCGGGTGAACGCCTTTTTCATCCGGGCTTAAATTTTCTGTCCGCTAATGTATTGTTTGAAGAAAAAATTATTTTTTTCCGGCACGAAATCTCGCTTTTTGACGCAGTTATTGTTATATGATAAATCTAAATTACCGCGAACTGGTTTCCCTTTGTGTAGTATAAAGGCTATCAATTGTTTGGCATGACTTTCTTTCTGCCAAGCTACTCGTGGTTTGATACCTTATCCACGTAAACATTAAGGTTTTGAGCATAACTCTACGCAATACTAATCCTTAGCAAAGGTATCGTTTGAGATGCGCTATTGCAGGCTGTAGGCAGTCTTAACGTTGGTACTGAAAATTAGCATAAGCAATATATCATCGAGCTTACGCAGATATATGTTACGGTACTAATGACCAATGGCGTGTGGAGATGACTTATACCCAAAAAGATCGATTCTGTTAGTTATCTTGTGTTAATCTTTAGTCGTTCGCGGTACGTTTTCGCTAACATACGAAGTCTCAACTAACTAAGTAGCGACTTATTTGAGGTAGGAAAAAATAATCATACCACTTTCCGTATATGACTCTATAGCATGAGATCAGAAAGAAGCATTAATTACGTATACTAAGCGTATAACCCAACGAATACTTGTTACTTGACCGTGGCTCATTGGAGTGCTAGTGAAAAATCGCTTTTAACCTGTATAAAATTTCCCTCAATTAATTAACTACACGTATCGAAGTTCCTTCTCAAATAGTAACGCGTTCGTTCAAAGCAACGATGACTTAATTGCTACTTTTCCGTCATGTTGTTTGGCAAAGGTCTTAATGTTTCGTGCAGTACAACTTTTATTAATCTCAAAAGAAAGTTTTACCGCTACTCAAACAACACCAATTTGAATCATGACATTTGGGTCGAAAACGCCAACGCATGTATTTGAGGAAGTTTTTGGACGTTTAGCGTTGATGTGTGCAATATTCACTAAATTGAGACAAGATTGTTTATTGAAGTTTGTCTTTTTTCGAACTACGAAATGGCTATATCCTTCGACCTATAGAACTTAATCCAGGGCCAAGTAGTTTTTCTACCAATGTAATCCTTCTAAAAAGCAATCTTGGTCGGTTCATCGCTTCTCCTACATAAAAATCAGTTCTTCATTTCTCTAGAGCCTTTTACCTGTTTGTCATTGTTTAGATTTGCAAATGGCTTACTAACTATATCTTTAATATCTTTAACGTCTACTGAACGAAAATTGGCTCTTGAAGAGCAGCTTAGACGCATTTAGTTGACCCAGCACAGCGCATGATCAGCATCTTCAGATATTAATGCACTAATAAAAAATTCTCAATTTGTACTTTCGTTCGAGTACGAGACGACGGGCGTCCGATTAGGGAACACTGAATGGGCAATTGGCACTTAGAGGCATCTATGAAATAGAATTAAGGGCGTTGCAGTGGCGGATCTTACCGAGAACACTTATCGATTTCTTGTTATATTCTGGGTGCTAACGGACTCCTAATTGCGTGACAAAAATCCTTGCGTAAGCGTTTATATTCGCGCAGACTCAAGAGCAGGGTTGTTGTTATTGTTGTAGAAGAAATCTACGGTTCGGTCGCTACTCATATCTATAATGTCCTCAATTTAAACCAGTACTTGTTTGGATACCGTGAAGGACGAAAAAGATGTCGACGAATTTTCGCAGTAAACAAACAACCTAATGTCTCCTAACGTAAACGTTAGGTCCGAGATTATTACCGATAGGAATTGATATTCGTTTTTATTAAGCTCTTTAGTCCTAATAATATCATTATAAGTTTGTCATCATCTTATCAACTCTTGCTGTCTACTGACGCCATCTAAGATTCACGACATCAATTTATTTGCTACAAACGATGGACTCGAAATGACGGCACGTATTTAATGCGTTCTTCTTATCATGTCATTATTTATATTTTAAGAACTATTCAATCATTTTATTATGTTTTCGAATGTTGTCCCCGTTCAGTCTGGGTTAATCATTTAACCTATTTTCTCAACAAGAATGTCACCTATTCGGTCCGGGTATAGCTATTTTTGCATTATTAGCTTTAGGAAAATAGATTGTAATATTACGTGACTATGTCGGCTATTTCCAAGCTTTTTGAGCAGTCGTTCGTAGTGTGGACTCCGCTAGATTGTGTGCACACTGTATACCCATCACTCTTGCCAATGAATAGTAACTCGAGCCACCACCGCTATGATAAAACGATTGTTAGCGAAAACTGTGCCGGTACTGTGTGATGCTCGTTATGGCGGCCACGTCGACCATTATCTCTACCGCGTCCTGCTTTGAAATCGGTGTTCGTGAGTGGTGCCCTGGTGATTCAGCAGGTCAGGGTCGCAGGCTGCAGGCTTAAGGCCTCAGTGGCAAAATCCGGTATACTCGCAGTGCCTTGCGGACAGACGACCTGACCCGGACTCGCGCAGCCGCTGCTGCGACGAACTCCATTTTAGCTCGCAAAACGACACAGCAGTGCGGACCATGCCACACTAGACAACGACCAGATTTGCACAGCAAAGGTAGCATGGGGGCCTTTGCGTGTACCCTCTGCTTCTACTGGTTGGAGCTTCTGCCCTCTCCACTTTGCGTCTCTTTGTGTACAACACGCCAGCAGCGGCAGAGGCGGCGGCAACAGCAGCTGCGATCGGGTATATGGTATGGTGCAGCTTGAGTACCCGTGGCGGCGGCGCGCTCATTCGGGGAATGAGGAAGGGGTAATGTGGCACCGAACGGGGTTCGGGTTTCGATCTACAAGACCACTATGGAGGTGGGAGTAGACAGGGAAGGGCAAATAGGGATGAAAAGCGGGTGCTACCGAAGAGGAGTTACAGCAAACAAGGGGGAGCGGGATGCGCTCGGGTTACATTTACCCCATCGAAAGGGACCAGCTGAACTTCATGTGCACGGTGAACGACCAACGGCTAACCGAACGAACAAAACTCCAACAAGCGATGGATAACATGGCGCTGTAAGTAGTAGTATCAGCAGCAGCATTTACGAGGCTGAACAGCACACAGGCGAAATACCATCAGGCTGAAAGGCAGCCTTAGTATAGGGAGGGAACTTGCAGGACTTTCGTTACATGCGCTTGACATCAACAGTAGCAGCAGCCTTCAGGGGTGGCAGCAATCAGCAGGAGCAACGAATGGAAATGGCAATAGCAGCTGCAGCGGCTGCCGAGGCAGCAGTATGAACAGTCACAGCAGCTATGATAACAGCAGAAGCACACGAAGACGATGACTCGCTATCGTACTCGCTAAACTAACGTAGGCCGCGGGTCGTGCAGGCAATTGTTGTCAAATAGTGTACTCATATTACCGCCGCTACTGCTGATTTTCGAACGCGCTCTCAGAAGCGCGGATCCGTCGACAGCGAAAATAGTGTTGGACTGGTGGCGTACAATTTGTGGCAGATTTGCGGTTTTCCACGCGGCCGAGCCGTGTAGCTGTCATCCGCCGTGAAACTGGTGCAATTATCAGTGCCGGCAGTACCGTCTCTATTATTTGTCAGCGCTCGCAGAACTCGTGGAGCCCGACAGGCAGCCGACGACAATAGCACTGCGCGAATCTATCGAACATAGTTACGCGTTGCGAAACGAAGTCGGGGCAACGAAGTAGAATGACGGGGGACTTTTTCCTAAGTCGGGTGTGTCCGCCTACCCGATTCTGCCGAGGACATACCTGACTGAACGGCGTGTCTGCGACGTGACAAGTAACATACAATGATGTCGACTCTAGGGGTGGTGAGGCTTCTAGCGGTGGCCTGTCGGCTGTTACCCCAGTCGTTCCTAGTGAGAAGCGTACAGCTGATGCTAACGGTGCTGGAGCCGTAACGGAGACGAGGCGGTACGAAGGATGCAGAAATATGTGCAGTGTGTGGCAAGACCGCTTGACATCTGGCCAGCATTGCGGTTTTATTATTAGTGGATAATTATGAGTGGTGCAGTGATAGCGTTACTGTGCGTATAAACTGCTAGCGGGTAGCTGGCGCACGTTGTCGTCTTGCCGCTTCTTTTTTTTTTACCATGACTTATTATAACTGCCTCTACAACGACGAAACCTATGTGTCTTGATTCTCTCTCACTTTTTCTCACTCACTCTCTCTCTCTCTCTATATATATATACACCGATGAGCAGTGCGATCAGGCGGCATAAATGTTACCGACTCAGAAAAGCTCTACGTAGAGGTTGTCGTGCGTTTTCGAATGGACGGAACTTTGAGAAAATTCGCGCAGCAGAAAGACAGGCACGCAGTATGAAAATTACGCACAGAAAAATGTTATTTATTTTCCCATTGGTGCAGTGGCCGAATCACGTTGCAGTATAATTAATAGGAACAAGATAATTATTAATTATTGCTGCTAATCATTATTCATCTGTGATCAGCTATCCATCAAAGTGGAAAGTTGTTTCGTCATCAATATTGGATATACATATACTAAGGAATAGAAACAAAAAAGAGGCAAGGATAATATCGCGTTTCGGTTAATCGAGAGTTGGGTACGTGGATACGTAGAAATAAGACCAAGTTAATAATATTTTTGTTATTATTAATATATTTTTTTTATTTTCAACTGAGTTCCTGTGGTCGAGACGTGTAAAAGATTGTCAGGTCTGGCCTTCTAGTCGTGCCCACTTCGAGCACTGTGTCAAAAAAGAAAGGGACAATACATAAACAGATTGTGAGGACGCTGTACAAATGAAAAAATATAGGTCCCAGAAGAAAGCACTCGTACCACCAGTTGCTAGTTCTTATTTTTCTAACAGTAAGGGACACTTTTAGGGCCAGCTGAATAGTACGTTTTTTTTGTTAGTCATCTGATGCTCTTTAATGCACGTTGAACTCATTTGCTATGAAAGCAGGACATCTCCCAATGCAACAAAGTTTATTCGATAAACAAACAAAGATAGAGGGTCAGAGAAACGCTTAAAATATTTAAAAACCGAGGTGGCCAACGCTCGGACTCGAACACGGGCAGACGTAAAATACACCGTGTGATGACACTATTGACGCTGGCTCTAAAGGCTACTTTTTTCACTAACATGTCTCTGTTCACTTCTATTTGTTAAATGTAAATTGCATCAGAGAATTAAAGTCTACCGTGTCAACGGCGTTCGTATATAACTGTAACCGATTTTGTTTTTGATCGATCCAGTAAACAGGTTACAGGTTATTTTCGTGCAAATGTATTTAACAACATTTGTCTACGTCTCAGTCCATTCACAGTGACATGTAGCGTAAAATCTCACTTTCGAGTTAATTCTGCGACTTCCTGAACGCTGAGTGAGAAACGTAACTGACAGTAGGATACAGGAAACGATTTACTTACAAAACCTGCAACAATGGACCCAAGTGGCAAGCTAACATTCATCGCATAATTGACAAAATACGAGAGTTGAAATTAGCATATGGAGAGACGATTCACTGTCGAAATTAGGCAGCGTATGCTTCTGGCGTGGACAGCGGTGACACGCAGATACAATGATAAATAAATAACCGGACCAGCTGCTCAAGGCGTAGGTCGATGGCAATCTCAGTGAAATCGCTGGCAGATCTATACGCGCAACTTCCAATGGATATCCAGATCTTGGCTGATTTTGATTGTGCTAGGTCGACGCTCGAAGGCAGCAGCTGAAATCTTCGATGAAGTCCGATTTCGAGACGCTATGCCTTGTGATTTAGATTCCCTTACCAGTAACCATCAAGTCTTAATGTTGTCTTAGCATAGACATGTCATTAGCATATTCGAAGACTGGAATCATACAACATTGGCCGGAGACTGTTCTGTACGATAAATAATTAGCCTATAAGTGTAACGTCAATGTTTGTTTTACAGCCGACATCGTTACATGCTAAGGAGGGTAGTAGGTTTTCGTACAGCGTAGGACGCAAACTTTGGCCCTATTGCTAATATAAAGGCTGCGCTTTTATTTACCAAAAAATCATTGTTTCGCTATTGCATCATTGTGTTCCGCCGGATCGGACTGTTAGGTGAGTCTACCTGTGTCATCGAACAAACCCGAAACACAGACCCGCGTCGGTCTGGAACTGTTTTCAACTCTGACGAAAATACATCAACCCGAATATCGTTTCAAGCCCTAAAAGCTAGTCGTATTGGTTAACCTTAATAAAGGGGAAAGGGGTGTCCAATAGAGTTAAACAACAACAAAAAAAACTGCAATAATTATATAGATGAGGCAGCTAAATATATATAACTTCGCTATCGAAAATCAAGTATGGGGAAGCAACTCGTATCACGCCGTAATATCGGTAACTAGCACTGCCTCAACACGTTCGCTCCCCAGCAACCTAACTACATTGCTGGGACCGCTGACTGATTGGAACATCTATTCCAATAAGTGCTACTAGGCTCTATAGAGAAAAGAAATCGTAGCTAGTGGAAGAGCTTGAGAGCTATAGGCCGTCATGGCAGATGACCACCCTTATTTTATTGTCAATAGTGTCAACAGAGAGGAAAATCAAAACAAAACAGTTATATGATTAACATCATTGTTATTATCAAACCTAAATCCGAAAGGCAGAATACGCTATAACATGAACAACCAATACAAGGTCGACATTCGTCTCAACAGCAGTTGGCCATGTGATCAATGTCAAACACATAAAACTTTTTGATAGGTTCTGTTTTATTTCGAACGTGTAGAAATGAGCGAAATGATGTAGAACGATTAACTAAGAAGAAGGTGCTTTCGTTTGTATAGTTTTCAAGTGAAGCGAGGAGCGATCTTGTTCGATCTCAATGACGAACTCATATAGACATGCACGTGGCGGTTCCACCGTGCTGCTCACGAGAAATTCTCAGTAGCCAATGCGTTGTTATACGTTAAATGCGAGATCCGGCTATTGAAAAGGTACAGCAATAGCGAATAGCTTCTAAGATGTACGTATTTTACGAAAAGTAATTAGTTTCAGGCTATAGTCTTCAAGCTGTCGATGTTAGAATAAACATAATTAGCTGCTTACTTGAAAGATCCCGCTTTTCATTGGCCCACGAAGAAGATTTGCAAATAAAGTAGTCTTTATTTGTAGCAGACGCCACGAGCAGTGCCGATTAAAAGAAAGGCTTGCCAGGACGAACGTGTAATAACAGGAGCGCACTATCGTTTGCGGTCAATTTTAGCTGAAGTGAAAGCTGCCGGATTTTAAATTAAAAAAAAAAAAAAAAAGGAGAAACATAGTGAGGAACGATAGCATTGTATGCCGATGGAAGAGGGAGCAGACGTCACTTGGTGGCATACGCGTACAATACTTATACTAGCATACGGTATCTCAGCTCAAGACGACTAGATCAAAATGCCCAACTGCTTCGAAACGACTTGGCAATCCATAGTGAGATCATTTTAGAAGGTAATCATCTTAATAAATATTTGTTGGACTTTAAAGAATCATCTGCATTGAATCTATGGCATTCTTTTACAGAGTCTTGTAAACATTAGCGGCCAGTTTGAGGGTGAAGATGATGGTGTAATTTATTATAAGTAAACCTAACGTATCTACCTTCGTGTACAGTAATTGCCCGCTAAGTGTGTACCGACCCTATGAGACGAAAATGTTTGCCTGTCGAGTTGATTTAGGCGTAACGTCGTTGTATTTGGAGTCATTAGGTATTTTGTCCCAATCAGGTCGTGTACAAACCAATACAGTTCCGTGTAGGCATATTGTTAATAAAATCTGCAATAATAGCATTAACAACCACTTGATATTCACGTGGGATGGTAGCAGGGCTGTCAGGATAAAGCGGTCAACTGAATATTGCCACTTGTTCTATGTCTGCCCGTAAAACATCTGTATATCTGCTTGGGTCACTGTGACTGTTTGATCAGGTAGTATTTTGAATTGACTGAATACCTTGTGCTGTATTAAGTTAAGAAACATGCTTCAATTAATCTATTTAGAAGAAATTCAAATACCCACCGCCTAGTTAACTAGATTCGTTATTCCGCTCTGCGTTTACAGTTGTGTTAAGGTCCAAATTAAAATCTGTAGACGGCCGCGAATGGGAGTGGAACGCAATTTGTCCTAAGGGTATGCCAACCTTCAGTCTTATGGCTCTGTCTAATCATTTTAGATGGCAATTTGAAAAAGTTGTTTTTGAATGAGCGCGCGCATCAGGCCTCAGTTTTCAGCAGAGTTCATTTGACGCAGAGGAAAAAGCGTTCACCTGTAAGAACCGACATGCAGTTTATATAGAAAGCTCCCTTTTACCGTGTGGACCTTGTTTGACTTATGTGGTAGCCTATGTAAGTGGCGTTCTTATTCTGTACCGACTTGTTCTGTATGGCCCATAATAATGACTCTTCAAATACTAAATTATGTTTCGTTTTTAAATGAAGCACCCTTGCCATGATTGGTCGAACGTTATAGGAAACTTCTGTGTGTGTTGTTTGCATTTGCATACACGTCTGAATGTATGCGGCACGCATGTTCCTAAGCCCAGCCTTTACACGAAAATAGTATCAGATCATAGCTTCTATTAAAATTGATCGCAGCAAATAACTTTTCGTAGTTCCAGTCGAGGGATTTACAGTTGTCCGTAGTCAGCTAAACTACGCGTCATATATGGCAAAAGGACAGACGCTTTGGCCTTACAATTTATGACGTGATACCAATGCCAAACACTGAGTGTCATTTGGTATCTGTTGACATATTATTTTTCTATTGTGAGCCATTATCTTACGTTTACCATTCCTCTTCGGTTTTTTGGCACGGAAATACAGATTTATTATTCTTTAAGGACCAGATGACAACACCTTTTTCATCTGTCCTAGCCTAAAATAATGAAATGTAGTTTGCGATGTTGCGTTGTCGACCCAGACGTTCCGTAAACATGCAACTGGTTATTGACGCGATAGGCAGGAATAAAAAAGAGGAAAAACTTAGCTATTTCAATCTATGACATCGTTAAATAAAACAGAAAATACAAGTTGCGGTGATTCACCCGTTCAGGCCACCGCGTCGACATTAAACGGATAAAAGGTAAGGGGAAAAGCTATCCGCCTTGCATCGTTGGGGTCATAGATATTTTCATCAATTTCGATAACTGCGGGCTCATAGTATAAAGTCATGCATTCAGCAGACTGAATATATATATATATATATATATATATATAAGCAATGAATAGGTGTCAGGAGGTGCCTTTTGCAATTGCACATGTTCCATGCCCTTAGTCTCGTAAAAACGATACTTCGACTTTAAGAATGCTCCTGCTGCTGACCTGTTGTTCGAAAATACTTTCATATTACCGGATGAATAATTTATTACCACGTCTCGCTCTCTCTCCTATTGCAGTTTACTGCTGGAACAGTAATTTCACTATCTTTCCTAATAAAGCATCGCTAAAACCGGTAAACGCGCAAAACAGTAGCGGTTGTTTTTCTAATTGGAGAGCCGTGCAGCAGTCTTCATTAGGGTGTCCTAAATGATGGCCTGTTTTGTGGTCCTTGGAGAAGACGAAGGCATTACAAATACACTATTAGGTGCAGGATCAGGTTCGCCGAGAGCGGGATGCCGGTAGTGGAACTTGTAGACCTTCAAGGGAACCTGTCGCTCTGATGTTTCTGTTTGCCTGCCACCGTAACTTCCTATCCACTTGTGGAAGGGCCAGATCGGGCTTAAATGCAATCAAAATTTTCCAGTAGTTAGAAGCGTACCCGCCTGAGCGTACATGCAGGAACGGCTAAACAGAAATTAAGTACGCGCAACATACTGAAATTCGGTGGTGACAAAAAACGGCCGAATGTGGTTTATGCCGTTTGTATTAGAATCATGCAGTTGATGAAAGCGAACAAGACCCAGTGCGTATATCAATGACCTTCGTATGCAGGTCATAAATTCGTATTTCGGTATGGCGCCAGAAGCCGAGTTGATTTTTTCGATTCTCCTGAAAGCTGGTTTATTAAGACCACAACAGCGGGCTAATAATAACCGTGAATAATTGTACGGCAAAGATATCTCTCTTATTGTAATGCATAGGTTCACGCAGATAAATGATCTGGTTAATTATTTGTTTATACCAACCAAATTTAATTATTTGTTTAAACCAAAACGTTATTAATAATCAATGACATGCTTAACTACTAAATGAGGCTCAATCATACTGTTAAACTTAAAGCGAACATATTACTTACGGTAAACTTCGGAGATCGATCTGGAATGTTTGTTATACGAACACCTATATATGATTCTAACTTTTGTTCTTAGCCGATCTAATGCAGCACCGCTATGTCCAAAGAATTTGACGATATTTCTTTTGCTATATGGCCATTTAATGCAGTACCCAAAGCAAACGACCTTGCCTGTGGACAATAAGATGAGCTTGACATCTTTTTCACGACTTCCTTTGGTTAACTCGATATCGGAGCTATAAAGCGACGCAAAGGCTAAGTGAAGAAGTATCGAAGGCGTTTATGTGTGCTGACCCACGCCGACTCACTCACCAACTTCGTTTTTTGTCAGACTGTTGTACATACTTGGTAGAATATTAGCTACTCGGTTTGCGCCATTAACCACAGTTAGTCTTCTTAATAGGTCTTTCTCTGGTCGGAGTGTTTCCACATAAGAAATCGCTGACTCGATTCTTGTTCAAGACAACGATGATTTTCGTCACACAAAATATAATAATTTAGCATTTTCAGCTGCTATAACACGTAGTTAGTCCACGTTCGATGCTTCAAGCACACATAGAATGTATAATGAGCTGAAACTAAGCAACGACCGAAGTCTCCACCACTTCGGAGTGGTGCATCAGGCCCGGAAATATCCGTTTATGGCTCAGATGTTGAAGGTCGCACTAGACTGGAGAGTTTTGATCTGTATGTGAATCGACATAGTTAACAATTCACACCGTATGTGTTCAAATCATTATGCAAAAAGCTATACCCGTCATGCTTCCCGTTAGGCACCTTGCCCCATTTCAGAATGGTTGGTGCCGTTTGGACGCTTTAGCTTTAGCTCGATGTTTTTCTACGACTGCTTTCCCGTGCTCAAGCGTGATGTGTCCGCTAGAACTGCTCGCGATTTAGCATCAAAGAGGCAACCCACGAATGAAACCATACGAACACCAATGCATGTTCAGGCTCGGTCGATCGCTGCTTCCCGGACACGATGAGAACAGACTGGAACCTTCAAATTGGATGTTGAATTACTGGTTACCAGTGTTTACCAGGTCAGCTCGGTCTCGGATGCCTAACGCGAACAAAACCAGTGTGCTTGTTCACTCCAATATCCTTTACATCACAGTAGAATCATGCCAAATCAAAGGCCAGATCAAGAATCATTGTGCCTAGGGAAAAAAGCAGCGAACACGGAAGCGTGGCACTACACAAGGTCGAAGTTGTCAGATGTCGACAAAAAGTTTTTTGAAGCAAGTTGTTCTCGTTACTACCTAGCAAATGAAAATGAAAAAGTAAATAGGTAAGCATGATTCCTCTTGTGTGGGTAATCAATAATAAAGCGATGTTTTTAAAAAAACCTTGAGTGAAAAACGCAAATGTAATGACTGCAAAATACCAAGAATGAAATAGACACGAACGCTAGTAGCACGCAAATCACCTACTCTACGTAATTAGTTTACGTCCTGATAACTTTCAGCAAAGAGATTTAATTCCATGTGGTTGGGCTGAGCATAAATGAAAGCTTAGTTATTCTCTGTGAGCGCCACGACTGTAGTAAACGAAATGAAGATGTTCCTCATAATGATGCCCTGTCGTTTAGCTGGTAATTGGCCATGGACTCTATGAACGATTACAATAACAATACGATACAACTGTACGTTTAGGGAGTCCATTTTGTGATTCTTAGGTAGCACGGCGCAATGTTCGGAGCAACCTATACGTCATACGGAAGCTGTGTTTAGTAGTCAAGCTGGTGTTCCGTGATCAATAACAGATCTTAGTTCCTCTCTCATGAAGCTTATTTAGGGTAGGTAGTCTCAGCAGAAATAACTCAAAACCGTCAACTGTGATCGAGAGCAAGCGTAGTATGTACATCGTGGACGAACAAAAACTGCCACTGTATCTCGAGTATAAACAGACTTTTAGGCAGCGTTTCGGTGGAGACTTGATGGCGCGCGTACTTAAGAAGACTTTGAAAAATCTTCGTTTGTCATGATTTACTTAGATTTAGTGCGACACCTGTCTAAGGCGCACACAGAATGTATGATACATTAGTTACAAACTCAGCACAACTTTAAAAAATCTTCAAAAAACGTGAATTAATATGCAACATTGAGTATTGTATTGTATTGTACAGATAGTGCAAGAAAAGGAACTCCTGCTGTTCCTAGTGATATTTTTGATTTATCGAGATCTCAGGCAGACCCGTTTATCGTTTGACAATGGATTATTTTGAATATGATGAGCCAAAATGTCATTGACAATTAGGAACAACGCTGATAATTCCGCTTTTCTTTACAACCCGACATTCGTGTGGTTGCGCATTCATGAGGAAGCCGTTGAGTTGAATAATACATTAGCGCTTCGATGTAACCTCATTTACTTCTTGGAAGACAATGCATAGCTGGTTAATGAGGGATAAATGAGTTAATTAATTAAAATTTGATCTCGAAGCCGGTTCCTTCAGAATATTTACTTAATTACAAATCAAACTCATGCTGAGCTTAGGTATATTCATAATGACATTATGTAACGTATTTCATTGGAAACAGTTTTCATGTCCTCATATGACATTAAAAAAAAACAGAGTCGCTGAAAAAGAAAAAAGTTCAGATAAAGATTGTGCAGTATATGGTTTCTCCTAACGCCGAGTCGTGCCTTTGCGCGTGTTACATGTATATGCTGTTTGTTTATAGATAGTTATAGAGAATTATCCAAACTGCGGAGAGGGAAGAATATGTTTACGAGCCGTCCGCCATTCCAAAAACTGTTCCGTATGTTGCCATCTTGAACTTTTTCAACATAACACATTACGACAGCTATTCACCATAATGTATTAATGACTTGCTTAAATGTAGTGCTTTTGACCTGGTTTGCAAACTTCTATATATATTTTGTAAAACTATACATTACTGTCGACAACGTGACACGATCGGCTTATCCTAAGTCTGTCCACAAGGATGTCTTACACTTTACAGGCGCCTGAATTGTTACGACAAATATGACCATAAGGCCATACCCAAGGCGGCGATTATACCAGCATTGATAGTAGAAAGCACGGCAGTCATACATAAGAGTAAAAATCAGGGAAAGCAAAGATCATCATCCTCACTATAAGATGCAAATTGCCTTAATGAAAACATTACTCATGACGAATGATATGGATACGAAACGTGTACAAACAACATCCTCCGCAATATCCTGATTATCTGGCGTCTATTTAAGTGACTGTACAGATTATTCTGTAGATTTTACAAAAATAACAGGAGACAGACAACCATCGTTTCTATAGCACTGAAATTTTCCTATTCCAAACCCGCCCAATTTAAATCCAGTTTTTCCTAGTGTAATTAAATATTCATCAGTAAATAAACTCGATGCTCATTCTGCTTGACACTTCGCCTAAATTGAATTGGCTGAAGGTTCGCATAACGCGAGAACTTGTGTTCCAGCTGTAAACCGCAATTTTTATATATATAGAAATTATTCTATTACTTATAATGCTTTCCTACCGTTATAGACATGGTCACTGCGCCATTACTATGGCGTGTGCGTTAAGCTAATATTTTCATTATATACTGCCTACAAGACGTCTCCATTTGGTGCGCGTGTTGATCAAAGTGAAGGGGACTTTTAAAGGTGAGGATGTGCGAAATGTGAGTCGTCGCAGACAAGGATAAGCGAATCGCGTATGATAAAATAACAAGAAACAATGTCAACCTCTGTTTTGTTCGGGTACATAAGTTTTTGTCAGCATCACACGTTCATGCTTGTGCTACGAGTCTCTCCAGTGAGCAGTTTTATATAGCATTCAGCTTTCGAGTGTAGGCGCACGACTTGTACAAGTTCGGAAGATGCGTCAGTGCTAACATTGGCATCTGGCCCACCCAAGACACACCTGGCATTTTCACAAGTTATGTAAATGTTGCCCGAACTATTAAAACTGGCATACAGTGTTTTTCTTACCTGGCAGCCCCCTTCTTATACAAATTTCATTGAAAAACTCATCATTTTTGGGTTGGCAAGCTACAGCTCGTTTCTATGTAGTCTGTTAGCAGTAGACAAAAAAACGATTTGAAAAAACTTGCATTTCTTTTCCTTCTCATCCTATTCACGATGGTTGCCTGACAGTTTTAGGGCGCTCTCTCAGTTTATCTTCTCTCTGACAGATAGGCTAAGCATGCCACAATTCATGTCAAGGCTTAAAGCAAATCGAGTTTGACAACGAGTTCTCGAACTTCGTCTTGAATCCACTAGGTGAGAGAGTCTCAGATGAATGAAAATTTGTTTGGCAGCCGAAGTCGGCTATTAGCAATAAACTAGGTAAGCAAAAAAAAAAAAAGAAAAAAAACAGTAAAAAAGGCTGACCTATTTCGATAAAGTCACTATAGACTAGCGCGTGGTAAAATACGTATTTCGAGTTCTATGTACGGTACGAGTGCTCTTAGGCATTGCCTCAAACGGCTATAGCCAGGTTTCGTTAAGTTTAATGGGCACGAGGACAAGGTTAGGGTGTTGTTCCAATCCAGCTTACAATATCCACGGTTGATTGCACCGTAAACAAAACGCCAATTACCTCTAGGTCTAATGAAATATGGTTGTTGTTTGGTCGTAACAATCATAACTACCTAAGGCAACGTTAAAGTAATGGCGATAAACTCGACATAATAGCTAGATACCTTGGGATTCAACGATAATAATGTATAAATATACGAACAGGAAGAATAAACGAACGTTCAGTAATACTATGCCTAAAAGTAGGGCATTGATTGAGATATAAATCGGTTTTGAACTCCACCAACTGATTAATGCATAAAACAATACCTTAGGGGTTATTATTATATTAACTATTACCTGCTTAACATGACACACAGAATGTTAAGCAGTTTAGGCAGGGCTGCAATAGCTCGGCCTTTTTTCTGAATGAAGGTCCTTAACAAAGTATGATTTGAACTAAACTAGGCTCATTGTCTTGGAGTATGCCAGCAGTTGGCAATTAACGAAACACATAATGATTTCAAGTTTCTAACAGTCTTCCCTATTACACTGATTATAGTAATGTGTCAGCATCTTTAACTTATCGACTTGTCCTCTACAATGTCGATTCTGTGATCTGTACCAACGGCTATCGATGTCCTTTGAACTGGCGCCGACAAACGAGAAATGCTATTAGATTTGGCTTATCGGGCCCTGTAAAAGTGCAGCTCTGGCATGTGATGGCGTGCAGCGGTTCTGTCGGCAGCTGACCTCTCGTTTCGTTTTGATACGTTTATCCATTGATAGTGACAGGCAATAAAATGTCTGGTTTTTGATTTTCCAATTGTTTCCCTGATACGCTTTGCTCCAGCTAGAAATGCAGCTGCTTGAGCAACAAGCCGCTAGATAAAATGAACGCAATGCGATTATGTGAGAATGTCGCACACTATTTATGTTATTAAACGGCGCCCATAGAATAATTTTTGATTAAGTAAAAATAACCATCGATACGGTTTCGACTCAGTAGATACGGGTATAGGTCATAGCAAACAACCTAGCGGTCATCGTTGTATCTAACAATAATGACCTGTTTCACTTGTGTAATACTTTGTTCCTCGGACGCGCACCCCTCGAAAACACCTAGCCACATAGCTTAAACAGCAATAAATGTTCAACTCTAAAAGCCGAACCCGAAATAAACGCAGATAACATTGTATAAGAGATTTCTAGAAGTGGTTAAATTCACATCTGTATAATGTCATTGACAAAACGGTTATTATGGATAGAGTAGACCTCTTTAGAAAGTAACGACGAGTAACGCCTTGAAGAAATATCCCGTCAGTACCAAATGGGAGCGTACTATACGAAGTTGTTATTCGACAATAGCAGAATATACGTGAGAGTAAATCGAACATAAAGAATAGAGCTGTATTCGTTTATGTTTGTGTACTATGTTGAATTTTTCTCTGCATACGTTTCATCTACTGCAACCTGTTTCTAGCATAAATATATATGCAAGGCCTGTTTTGCCTAGATTCAACCGTATAGAGCAACAAGCGTATGCTGCTATTTGACGCTCACGTTGAAATTATTAGAAACGCTTTCAAAGAAATTATCAGAACGAACCGAACATTATTAATACAAGGAAAAGCCTCGGATCGGAATTACAAAACAAGCGTTTCAGGGACACAGAAATGGGATTTTATAGAAATACTAGCTGCGGGAAGAATCTTTCTCTTGTTACAGACAAACCCACTAAACTACTTGCCATGCATCCGATTTACCAAATTACATCACAGAATGTCACTTTTCATCTGATATATTAGTCGACAATGTTAATGCGTAGTTTGACCCCAGGGCAAATTCATTCATCGGGCGGCAAAGTTTAGCAAGCGGTTTCCAAAGTTTTTTACACCTGACCGCGAGCCGATGCAGTTCGTCGGAATGAAACCTTGAGCGTTTGCAAAGCACCATCCGCCAACACGATCTTTCAGGAACACCCTAACAAAGGCCACTTAAATAGAGTCTTGCAGTTAAGATCGACTGTGCAGATCGTCGCTGTCCTTGTGATTATCGAATGGAATCCTTCAATAAGATATATTGAGAAAACATTGCTCTGTTATCTTTCTTGTTATGTGCGGCCACCTGGTCGCAACTCTTTAGAAGTGCTGCCCCGTCGGTTTAGTAAGCGCACACGTAAAAAAATTTGGCGAAGGACCTGTCAAATCCCGATAGGTTAATTACACAGTAATAACTCTAGTGTTGGGTACAGAAACACTATCTTATGCATATATAACAATCAATGATGTGTGCAACCGATGTCATCTTTAGTAGACAATTTTGCTTTGCTTACGTCGGATACTTGAAATTTATTGCCACCTCCTACGCAATGATAGGAAGAACGGGTCACTATCGATCGCAATAGAAGAAGATTCCATACCTATTACTTATCTTCGCCTGCCTATAGCTATTAATGACTCGTTCAAGACACCTTATCAGCCCTAATGACTGCTTGGCAGGTTTCATGGATCTGTGTCTTTTGCCATTCAGTAATCGCATCAGACCTTGTCTGGACAACTAGACGATAGGCTCATATAGGGCGCTCAATAGAAATTAAGTTCCCTTTTGTTTTACTAATTGTGTCTAATTGTATCTATGGCGATAGTTATAGTATATCAGCGTCCACCAAGTGTCGTGATCCCTAGAAAAAATGTAACGGTCCACAGGGTTTTTTTACAACCATTTTTGTATCGATAGACTATTCCAAAACTTGCTGTCTATAATATTATAACCAGAAATCACTAATTACCATAACGTTAATTTGTACTTCCTACATAAACTGTTCGTAAAATGCAAGCAGGGTTTGCAATCTTAGAGAAATTTTAACATCCAAGCTAGCGGAACATGCTTGGTGGACCTTCATTTCATTATGGGATAACCGTTCCCTTGTATAAAAAACGTATCCATTTTGCAATCATTTTACACGTCTAAAGGCATATATCGGTGTCTAGTTAGTATCACAGAACTTCAATTCGTTTGGTTTCATGAAACATGATTACAGAAAAGCTGATGGCTGGAGCCTATCTTTCGCAGACCTTTCTCTTTCTATTTGTTTCCGCGATGAAGGTTATAACGTCCTTGCTTTATTTGTCCTGGGCAGTACCGAAAACAGAACATGTTCGAAATACGCCGAAATTACAATCGTAGCAGTTTAGCAGTTCACACGGTCACAACTAATTAAGCTTCAGGCATAGCCATATGATGCAAAATATAATAGGTGATTGACGGGAATTTTGCTTTGAAGCAATTGCAAACTTTAATTCTTATTCATTTTGAAAGTTTATATTAATCCACGATAGAATTAATTACCCTTTCCTATAAGGTATGATTTTACTACGTACCTTTAGCAGACCATTCTCAGTGACAAATGCTCCAAGTTTTTCAGCCTGTATATACTGTAAATGCTATTTTGTTGCAGTGCAGCGTTATGTTTGCGCTTATTCTACTTTTTTTGTTTAAAAAGAGGTTTTCGTTTGAATAGTAAATTAGATCAGATTGTAAAATAAATGAAATAGAAGACTTTCATACATAAAAGGAACGTCTAGTACAACTCATTTGTCTTTGAGCCTTCCAAATGCAAGAAATCCATTTATTTTTTCCGCTTAAAAATTGAACTTGTCTTTTTTCACTCCGAACGGATTCGTTGTAAAGCTGCTCGGTATTTAGGTGTTAAATTCTTTTAACATTATCTATAAAGATGTTTTCCAACCATGCCTAAATAGGCATTTACAGAAGTTATAGGTCTCGGGGCTCCTCCTGGGTAACAGAAGTATTTCGTTTTACAACTCGCTATATAATAATATCGGTGATATTTACGTATTCGTCAACGACTACATAGTTAATATTTTTCAAGTAAAGAATACTTTTGGTTTAACGTTTACTGGAGTCTATTACGTTGTCTTCAGATGTAGATTCTTTGGTCTATTCTCAATATCGACATTATTTGTTTAGCTCACAAAGACTATGTCAAGAGACAGCAGGAACAAGCTTAAAAAAAGTTAATGTACTTACTTACTACTTAATGGCCCTTTCTGTAATTGGCTTATAAGCACAACTGTGCAAAAGCCCTACAACATACAACCATAAAACAATTAAATTCATTGGCATCTTTTGTAGAGACTCTATAAAAATACGGTAACGACCATAACATATGTGTGAATGATGCTACATTAAAGCTATCTTACCTAAGCGTTTAATATGTAAATATCAGCTGAGTTGTTACTGAAATAGAACTAACAGCCTTTACGTATAATAAATTTGCAATCAACGATTTTCTATGAAAGCAACCACATATTGTATTAAGCTTTCCATATTAGACTTCCACTGTAGACTTTTACAAGCCTTTTGTCGTTGGTCGGAACAGTTTAAATAGCAGATAGGATTTGCCCTATATAATATCCATCCTTATAACCCGCCATATTACCGTTCTGTAGAGAAAACACCTAAGTAAACATCGGCTAATATTAATGCGATATGTTCGGATAAAGAAAATAATGAAAGAAAGAGCATAGTTCCTATATTTGGTTTGGATTCTTATGCTGCACCTTTTCAGTAATGTCCAGAACCGCGGCGAATCGAGAAAAGCTATTGTAAGGTAAAGAGCGACCGAAATCATATAGCTTTGCTGCGTAAAACACCTTTATGGCCGCACTGTTACCTTCGGTTGTTTGGCCAGGAAGAAACTGGCTGAACTAAATTGCCCTACAAGAAGAGACGGTTTCGACTTTTTTCGCTTTCGAAAATAACTATTGAAACGAAAGTTTCACCAAGATAAATACGAGGTAAATCATGTGATCCATGTTTTGGCTAAGGACAGAATCGTTTGGGAACTCGCCCACCGAGAATCGAAATGCAGTTACGTAATTTCGTGGCCACCATTACTCATAAGCAGAAGACTGTCTTATTTATTGTTATTGTAGATCAGGTTAAGCATGGAGGTTCATGGAGAACAACAGTTTTTCCGTAATAATACAAGTTGTACTCTACAAGGGTCCTCTTCTATCAGGCGCGTACGGCAGTTCAATCCAATAAGCGGTCGCAATGATATTTCATACTAGCTATTAGGTAAATTTATTTCAAGTTGAATGAAAGGAACTACATAGAAACTTCTTCAAGTATGAGTTCATGGTTTGTTAGTTTTTGGGTGTTTTAATACAAATCTATACATAGATTCTGCAATAATCGCGTAGACACAAAGACACAGGTGCTGTTTCCGTTAAAAATACAGCGAAAATTGTTGTTACAGCGGCAACAGAGCAGTCTCTAGATCCCATGATGCTAAATTAAGTTTGAAAAAACATCTACGTTATTGAAACAGACTTACGTTAACATCGACTTTTAGGACGATATCTTCACACCAGTACTAGCTTCTATCAAAACCCAAAAGGCCATCAACATTTACAGAAGTTTCAAGACAAGTCATTCGTTACAGGGTCGATCTGTTTTGGGCTTCTTATTACCGCTCAAATGCACTCTGTAGACGAGAACTCCCATGGATAAGGTGATGTAGCATATATAATTCCATTCCTTCACTTTGTTTAGACCGTCGCCGTCGGATGTGCTTACATAGATGAAGCCGTTGTGTTATGAGGGGATCCTTGAATTATAAACAAACATCTAAAAACAGCCACTTGGCTGCATATGTGCACGCACATGTAAATTAGCATAGCGCCATACATGCACAAACACTAACACACACATGTATATATATGTATGCACATATATGTATATATATAGGGTGGGGTCGCAATCTTTTGACACCTTGAGAGTCTTCATTTTATATCTGTACAATAGATACAGATACTGATTTGTGTATATATAAAATATTCGAATAACTTTTTCGAACTTATTGTATATAATATCACAAATTAGTCATGCTTAAAGCGAGGGGAACTTTCAAAGTACCGCTCGTCTACTCGTAATATTCTACAGCACTAAAGTAGCTTTAGCGGTGTCCCACTATATGTGCCAAAATTTATAGAAATTGTAGCCACATTTATGGACATTATAACCGGCAAAGGCATGATTAATATGTTGTTCCTTTACGGATTTTGATTCAATTTTTTTGGCGTAGTTAGTTTTTACGATACAAATTTAGGGTCCTTACTTTATGGCACACAGACGACCGAACTGGGTCCGGTCTCATGTTAAACACCTGTCGTATGTAACAACCTTGCAGCACCCCAAAGCACTCGGACCTATTTCTTTATTTCGTTCAATCATCGGTCGCACCTTTGCTACGCTTTCTTTTCCACTTCCTCTTTGTTAATTGCGCGTGACCAAATGAAGTTTTATGAACCAAAGAAGCTTAATGCTCAAAGCGCCTTCAAGTGTCCAGCGGTGAGTTCGTTCATTCGCATGTGAACTTACCCTAGCGTGACTCTCATAATATGTCTCAAGTAGACGTTATTGTGCCCCTGTCATCGCCATGCACTTGATTATCCTTTAATGTCGAAAACTCACGCGAGATGACCAGACTAGGAAATGCTCAGCAAGCTGGAAACGTTACCCCACAATGGGCACCAAACAGTACATCTCACGCGCTTATCAAGCAGTAGGTTGAAATAATCAGCAATATAACACAGCACTAAATTAAGAAGACGTGATCGAATTCGAAAGTCGCCAGTCGGCCCGTCGATAGAAAATCGATTTTCAGTGTAAGCTGATGGTAACATCCATCTTACGTAGTCAACAATAGGTCGACACATAGAGAAGCGGTGTTTCTCAGTAGGAACACACAGCAGCACACACCTACCCAGTATCGCCTGTTCGGACACTTATAGCTAGGTAACTGACCTCCTCAAGGAAAAAATGTAAATCAAGACAAATGCTTTTCCGTGTTGTATGCCCAATACCTAACCTGTTAGGCATTGCCTCAGATGGTTAGAACAAAGTATGTTTAAGCCCCGATTCAAATCTAGTTTAGCAACGCAGCACGTTATTTACTACGCAATCACAGGAACAGTGCTGTGCAAAACATCGTATTCGACCGCGTTTTTTAACGGGAAAAATTATTAAGGCATGAAGAACAACTCTTTGATTTCATTATCCGATTGTGCTATAAAACCGATGTAAGATGCTGACACGGAAATAATAACATTTTTGTGAAACAAGTTACATATATGTACGCATATTTCCATAAGCGATTATGTTTATCATAATGGACTGAACAACCTATCCACGTCCTGTAGAGAGAAATCAAATTGTTTAAATTTTTGGGAAACGTTGAGATCTTGCAGTAATCAATCGCAATTACGCGCTTTTCGAGGTTTCTCGGTAACATTATTGAGCAGACTGGTTCATTACTATTTGTAGTACTTTACGCAGTAGTCGACGGACAACAACGTTGACAGAAGATACTAAAGCTTCTATTATAGATACCTCCAGGTCAGCTCCATTAAACTACTGCTTCTAAGAACGAATATCGCATATATTGTTTAAGGCCATAACACCAAATTAATAAAAGCAAAAGCGAAGTGTAGTTATAGATACAGGTACGGATGGACGTATCCGAAAGCAATTGAGCCAACGTTTACCAATAAACAATTACTTAAGAACAGAGCCATAGAGAGCTCAAAGGCATTAATAGCCAAATATTTAAATACAATATCGGCAGAATCTTTAACATTGAAATTTTATATAAATATGAACAAGAACAATTTGTCACTCAGTTATATATAGATATATACTTATCAGCTGCAGGTGATGTAGACGGCGGTAACTCATTTATTATGCTGTCAAGGTGCGAAGCCGTTGCGTGTTTTTAATGTACTGAATTTTAAGCCTATTATAATGTTCAGTAGTCAAAAAGGCTCCCTAAAATAAGTCCCAGTTACACCTTTAAAAAGCAAGCGGTCGATGCTCTCTGTTGCGATGGGTTCAAAAATGCCATCGCACTAAGTTATCATCTAAGTACATCACTAACGCATTATTCAGTACTGACATTTTCTTGTATAACAATACTCCTAGCTCAAATTTTTCTCAAAAATTACACTCAACATCTTCAGTCTGCTCGCTTTGTCTTCTAGTCATAACGCGAGATCATAGTGCGCAAATGGGTAGAAACGATTCCATGGCATTTTTCTGATAGACTTTTGGCCGTTTAAACTGCATAACCATATTACTTCTGTTATTAGAAAAATTGCACACGTAAAAATTCGACATATAAAATGATCCAACCAGTGAATATACTTCTGGGACAATGCCTTTGTACTCCGTAATTTAATGTCCAAAGCTCTTACAGTTTTAATTATACAAGTACTTATGAAGCTACAACTAACGCCTACAAAAGATATTAAGTAACATGTAAGTAATGGATGACTTTCTAATATATCTATGTCTCATAAAATTATTTTAAATTGAGTCCTATTGATGACAGAATATCGCATCAGCCTTAGTGTTTTGTGATGGCTAATTTTAAACTCTAAGCAGTGTACGTTGAAAATTACTCTGCATAAGTCAATTACATACCTGTAAGTTTTTACTAAGATCATCATATCGGTTAGTGGAGATTTCTGCCTGCGAAGTTGACAAATCATAATAACTCCATGATAGAGCGGGGCGGGTCATATAGTTGCACGGCAAATAGCTGGATATCAAATGTCGATTTAATCTCCTTTTTTCAGGAGGGCAATACCTTAACGGCACTATATAACTCTAAAGACTTCAGCCTTTTCAATGAACCTTTTTCTTTATGGCTCGAGTTGTGTCTCATTGTATATTATTATATGTATCTCATTAATAAAGAAGTCGAGCTTTACATTTGGTCCTACCGTCAAACATGGATGTTTCGTATCATCAGGTGGTTTGCGTAGTCCGAACACGCCCTAAGAGTTCTCAAAAATACGCTTTCAAAGAATATTTAATCTCTATTCTATAGATAAGAACACTAAAACGAAACAGCTTTGCATGAATGTAAGGTTAGAATTAAGTGGTGAATGAGTGTAGCTATCTTGAAGGCTTTTCATAGGATGCAAATTAATTTTTTAACTTTTTACTTATATT
>NW_019211459.1:17076029-17165878 GCF_002443255.2 Varroa destructor | reverse complement strand
ATACATACATATATATTTAACACAGTAACTAAAACTAGGATCATAAAGCTTTGAAAGTATTATTAGTCTACTTCATTAATAAGTCTCTTTCCTTATCTGAAATCGATACCCACAGTTTAATGAAAAAAATTAAGGTAATTTGATGAGGACTACGCGAAATGAACATGCTCTTGAAAAATTACACGGTCTGTCAAATCACGCCCGTCGTATCTAACGCTATCCTAATTCTAATTTATGTTTAAGTTACACTGAATAAAAATCTCGGGAAACTGAAAAATTCTCAGAAAAAACTTCCTGGTGGGATATCTAGTAGTTCGCACAACCTATTTTAAAAAATTACTAATACCCTGTATCTACTTGATTACCAGTAAGTTTTAGATTTGTGGCCCGACTATGCTAAGTCACCCACATCTAATCGCTCTTTAATAATAAACACACTATCCTATTTATTATTAGAACGATTGATTATATTTTATTTTTCCTTACTCTTTTCCATAATTCTCTTGTTGTTAAACGTGTTTACTCCATTTTTCGCATTTCCTAGCCTTCGGTCTTACTGTATCGGGTTCCCTCGCTCTCTTAATTCTTCAGATTATTATATAATTGGAATTAGTAAGAATATAATCATTCATTTAATTAGAAGATATTTTCATTATAATTATTATCATCATTGTTACTATATATGTATTTAGCTTTACAGCTGTTCTCTCTTTCTCTTTACTAGTTCTACATTATTCCTTATTTCTACAATAGCGCCCTATGATCTCTTTGATTTCTCCTTACTTTCTAAAATTATTAATTTTTGTCCCTTTATTTAGTTAAATATATTTTCTGCATTTTTTGGTGTTGTCAGACATGTGATCGCAATTCCTGTTGATCCGTCGGCAGCAAACCGGACGACAAACGGGTTTGGGCGGTCCGTAGTCCCACCGTTTAATCGACCGCGTGTTATTTGTAGGCTGATGTAGTAGTTGTCCATCCATCAATGCCTTCGCATAGGTTTTGAATCTGTGTCGTATGATTTTTGTGGGTGTATTAAATGTAATTATTAATATACGACTGTATTATTATTATTACGTGCATAATAGTTCCTAATGTCTAATTCGCCTCCATTCATTGTCTGTGTGTAATTTTCAAGTGTTGTTGCGCTCGAAGTGTTTCGGTGTTTATTGTGTATCTAAATGTTTGTCAGTCTTCTTAGTATTATTATTACATAATATCTGGGCTCTTCCCGTTTCTCGCTAGTGTCACACTTAAATGTTACCGGCGACATGTACATACAACTCTACAATGCTGGGCCAGCCTCTCAAGTGTTTGCCCGCGTCTCCATTCGACACGATATTTTTTCAATTAGTGACAATTAACGAAAAATAAATAGATGATCGACCAACATTTAGTTCATTTTCCATTTTGCTTATGTTCGTTTACCGCGCCTGCTCCGCTTCTGTCTCAGAAGAACCGAGAGCTTTCGTCTGCTAAACGCGTGCGCAAACAACAAGAATCAGATGCAGACATACAAACATAATTTAAACAAGCTACTACATATACGAAATATATAAGAGTAAATTAAAAAAGAAATCAGCTTATTTTTGCTTGTCTGTTCGAACACTTCAGTTTTATTTTGATAATTATATTTTTATGATCGTTATTTTTTACCTATTTCGTAAATCTACCATCATGCCGTCTTCTAATCTCCTATATGAAAACGCTTAGTCGTTTTCCTTCCGCCCGGTTGCTGTTTCTCTCATATTTATATGTCCTCCTTTAACTTTTTTTATATAGATAAGAAACCAAACACACACATTTCATGTATGCATATATATATACACACCACAATGTAGTAAAAGTAAGGCTTAAATGAACGTGAAAGTAGCGCTGATCAGCTGACTTTTAGGTGCCTTCACGCAACAACTTTCTGACTTCTTTCATTATTGCTCTTGTTGTGTGCTGTTATTGTTGTCGTTGTTGTTTTGTTGCTGTCGCGGTGTTCCTTCTGTGATTTGTTGTTGCCATTGTTGTTGTCGTTACTGTTTCGGTGGTGAAATATAGCGCGACATTGGGCTAATCATTCTTAATTTGAAAATTACTATATTCGTGATAAACACCAGAGAACAGCGGTTAAATGAGAATTTTCTTGTAAGCGACACTTTTCGTGTCGATTTCGAGAAACGTTGTATTTCTTTTCTGTTTCATCTGTGCAGCTTTTATTGTTGTACGATCAAATATTTCCTGTGAACTTTTAGAGTCAACTCGGACCGTAAGTTTACAAGAATCATGCGATCGAAATAGTCACGGTGATAGGATTTGTTTTGAATTTTGTCGTATATGTTGAGTGACCGTAACGTTGCACCATACTTCACCACCGAAGATAAGATAAAATGGAAAACTTAAATAAAGGAGGAAAAACGAGAAAGATAGCTGACAGCAGAAGAAACAACGGCCGGACGTTTTCGTACAGGAGATATCACGAAGATATGATGACAAATTTACAAAAGGATAATTATAGCAATAATAAAAATAATATAAATAAAACTGAAGTGTTGAAACAGATGACCAAAAATAAATTGATTTCTTTTTTAATTTATTCTTATTTATATATTTCAGCACCGGCAGCGCTTGTATGATTTTTTGTTCTTATCCGTATATATCCATCATGTGGTCCACCATTTATCTAATTGCCCGTTCTCATCAAATTCGATTGGAAAAGTGAAGGCGTAGGCGAGTAAAACACGTTGGCTAACCACGTCAAGCCGACCGACTGCAGCCCCGCCTACGCTCCAAGTATATTTGCAGCAGATGTTGATCTTGCTCTTCTCGTGTAATCGTAACGAACCCACTCTCTGCCGCTTCCGCCGCGGGGTCTCTTCTCTGTTCCTACAGCCTAAATAAGGTCAGCGACGTTGACCGGCATCTCCTCGATTTCGGTGTTGTAGAATGACTCGATGTCCTTGAGCGTTCGTTTGTCCTCGTCCGTCATGAAATTGATGGCAACTCCTTTCCTGCCAAAACGGCCACCACGACCAATTCTGTGAATATAATTTTCACGATTGGTGGGCAGGTCAAAGTTAATGACCAGTGACACTTGTTGCACGTCGATACCACGAGCAAGTAGGTCAGTGGTGATAAGCACACGCGAAGAGCCGGAACGGAACGCTCGCATAATCACCTGGATAAGCCCGATCAAGGACGTCAATGGTGATTATTAGCATTGAATAAAGCACAGTAATTGGAAGGAGGCAAAATGATAAAGAAACAGAGGATTTGTATAAACTGGATTCTGTGAATATTCCCTCTAAATGAGACACTAGAAATAGGGTACTTCATATTACTACCTAAGTCACTTGTGGTCAATTAACGAATAACGTTAACATAAAGTTTACCTCTCGTTCGTGCTGTGACATGTCGCCATGAAGAGCCGAAACAGTGAAATCTTTCTTGGTCATTTGATCAGTGAGCCAGTCAACCTTCCTGCGGGTGTTACAGAAGATCACAGCTTGCGTGATCGTCAGCGTCTCGTAGAGGTCGCACAGAGTGTCGAACTTCCACTCCTCTTTGTTGACATTGACATAGAACTGCTTAATACCCTCAAGGGTGAGTTCCTCCTTCTTCACTAAAATACGAATAGGGTCCCGCATGAAACACTTGGTGACGTCCAAGACGTCAGACGGCATTGTAGCCGAAAGTAGGATGACCTGTGCATCAAAAAAAACATTTCATTTAAGATACATAATAATGATTATTAAAAAAACAAAGGCCAGTAGGGATAATATCAGGCCGTTGAACATTGAACTAGTTATTCTTGCTTTCCCTACACGGTACCTAAATGTTTTCACTGTCGTGAACCTATTATCGAGAACCATTACCTGTGTCGTGTCACTAAGAGTCTTGAACACGTCATGGATTTGCTCCTTAAAACCACGCGACAACATTTCGTCGGCCTCGTCCAAGACAAACATACGGATAGAATCCGTACGCAGAGCCCTTCTTTGGATCATATCGTAGACACGGCCGGGGGTGCCGACGACGACATGCATACCCTTCTCGAGGTTTCTGATATCATCCTTAACGTTCGTACCACCAATGCAAGCATGACACTTCGCGCTCATATAATCGCCAAGAGCGATTACGACCTTCTGAATCTGCTGAGCCAACTCACGTGTTGGCGCAAGGATCAGAGCCTGGCACTGTGGGTTATCGATTTCGATCTGTTGAAGGATCGAGATCGAGAATGTGGCAGTTTTCCCAGTACCTAAACAAAGTGCACAAACGACAATCATTGCAATCATCACTACAGTATGCAGGGCAAACCTCACTGACAATTAGATCAATTTCCTTCAGCAAATGTTTAATGTTCCAAGCATATTTAACAAAAAGCTGACCTGATAACGTACCTGATTGAGCCTGTGCAATGACATCATTTCCTTCAATGCAAGGAAGAATGGCGCGTTGCTGAATAGCCGAGGGCCGCTCGAAGCCGTAGGCATAGATGCCGCGAAGCAGTTCCTCACGCAGCTTCATATCATCGAAGCTGTCGACCACCTTATCGTAGTTCGACTGAAAACAAACGCATAACGGAGCCATTAAGAAGTGGTAAATTACTTCATCAACTGAACATCTCACATGGTTTCGATAAAGTGCTTTTAGTTTATTTTGCTATACACAAGACAGCTTGTTTGTGCTAAAAATCTTACCGTATTCACTACAGTGTTGTACAGTATACTAGCACAATTAACGAACATTGATAATTAAGGAAGCAGAATAGATGAAGCGGTCATATGAAAGAGGTACAAACTTCAATGATTCCATCGGGCTCCATGCCGGGAACACCCCCATCTCCACCGGAAGCACCTCCGTAACTACCTTCCCAATCTTGGGTTGCCCTGTAAAAGGCAATTAAAGTAGGTTTTATTAGGATACAATTAGTTTATCAGAGTTCCAAAATTATTAAATGTAATACCTGTTCAGTATTGATATTATTGGTGCCAACATCACTCAGCTGTCGCCACTCGTTATTGAACAATCGACGTTAAAGATTTGTGCCACGATGCAACACTTTCTCGGTCTGTTCTATGTCAAGCACAACAAATTTCGTAAATTCAGTACAGTTCGCTGTAGTTTTATATATGAAAATGTGTCTTTTTGTAGACCTTTTGTCAAGCCAAGTTTGCTTTCCAATAAAAATCCATCAACATCGATATTATCAATTTCATGATTACATTGGCTCGCGATAAACGCCGTTGCAGTATATATATACATATATATATATATAGCAACTAAAACCGCATATTAATTGTAAGTACTACGCCTTTAGTTCAATTCAAAGTCTGGATATTATCTAACCGCCCCTTGCTGCATACAACGATTCTACCGTCAAAATCGAACCCAGTTTCTTTTGTTTCCGCTCCTTGTTCGCCCACATGTGCCAAAGTATTCATTCAAAATTCCACCACTAGTCGTGGGAGCCATTCGGAGCACCATTGACATATCATGTTCATCGAGCCACCGGCGACGGCGGCGGAGGCCGCCACGGGTGACGTCATATCGTGACGCGCTCCTCCGTTTAGAAAAAAGCTGTCGGCATGGCGGTCGTCGGACAGATGCCTGCCACCCTCTACGTCATCGATTACGCACAGTCGAACTAAACCAGCACCGCTTAAGTGAACATCGTCGTGAAGGATATTACGACCCCAGTCAAACCTCCCACACAGCGATACACACACACACACACACACAAACACACACAGTCAGCCAGGCAGGCAGGCAGACGTCAGGAACCGCCTAGTCACTCCAGTACGCAAAGCTTTCGCGGAATGTTACTGGTAATCAAATAATTGTATGTATAATTGTACAAATAAAAGGTGGACACGTCTTTCAGCATAATTCTTTTGTCTAGCCTCACGCACGAGACGCGTTTCAGTTTTTAAAATATGCCGATTGGACAGGTCAAAGATTTATTCTATAATCATGGGTGGCGTTTTCGATTTTAAATTTAAGAGCTGTTAGGAGACGACAATTCCACTAAGATTCTAACCAGGTGAATTAGCCGAAATCGAGCTTACCTACTGTTTACCTGTTGCTATAAGCTTAAAAAAAGAACAAGTAAATAGCCTTAATTAAATATTAGAAAAACTATAATACACTTAGACGTGAAAAGCTATACACTAACAATAACTTCGACCTGAGCCAAGACTAACAGCATCGGCTTTATTAGACAAATGGTGATTACGCAGGGTTAGCTTAAATTTTTTCGATAATGCGTATCACACCGCTCTAAGGCGTTTCCACCGATCGTAGTCTCCCAAACAACGAAGGTGCCGGCCGACAACGTTTTTTCAACTAGAGCGCGATTGCACCGTTGTCACTCCATGTTTGCCGCTACTTCTGCTGATGGCACGCTAGTGACCACGGCGGCACCTGCACACATTTGACTTCAAGAATTCAGCCATAATCCTGCCAGAGACGTTTTAGTGCTACGCCACAGCTGCTGCTGCCGCCGTCCCTACTTGCCACACAGATTGAACTGCTACAGATCAGCACCAAACCCATACTTTAGCCGTTTAATAAATTATTAGAAGCACGACCACAACGGTAGCAGTGACATTCAAACATGTATATCAATAGAACTCAAAGCGTTCGCTACGAATAAGTGAGTGAACGATCCGTTCAAAGCCTTCTACATCCCTATCTGCGGTTACAAGGTGGCGAATGGCGCAAAATGCGAAAAGTCGCAACTTGAGGATATATTTCGATCAAAGGCTATCTATTTTTTATTCCCCCTTATTCCGCGCCCTCACATCATCTAGCTTGCTCGATTTCCCGCCACTCGCGGTTTGTGACGCATACTTCGTCTTCTATTCGCCCATTTCTCGGTAAATATCTCACCATCAGTCCCAGAAAAAGGCAGACCAGCCACCACCACAGCACTATCACTGCAGACGGCCGCTGGCAGAGGCCTCACTAGCTGCAACAGCGGCCGCAAAGCCCGATATCGTCTCCTTCGTCAAACAAAAAACAAGTAGCATGAACAAAACGGATTTTTTTTGCTAAGAGCCTTGAGGAATGGCGCAACGCAAACGAGCGGCCACTTGACCAGCGATCGCTCGCCGTGTTCGGTACCAACCAGCACAAACTAACAGACACTAACAGCAGCTGCTGCGATGCCGCGTTCTTTATCGGACGCGCTCCAGATTTAACCGAGCGGAGCTGAATCAACAACGGCTTTCTCGGGTTGAACGGATCAAACATTCAGCTGCTGTTGGAGCACACTTCAAACGGCAGCAAACTGTCGGCTAGCCAACCACTCAGTCCTGCCTGATTTTGATAGATCATTCTCTCTTTCCTCAAATGCATCCTGTCCCGATTGCAGCACAATAAAGAAACAGCAGAGCGCACACAGCGAACGATAGCCTCATTGAATAGGCCTTGTTGGGGCAAAAAATATTAGGTTAACCATCCGTCGACATAGGCTCGCCCAGCAGCATAAATATTACCTATACGCTGTGGCGAAACGAAGACGGCCAGTCCTAGCGCCGGCCTTGTCTTCCGTTAGTTCGGGGCGGTAACAGTAGGCCTAGGCAAGGGAGGAATATCGTTGTCTTCGCCGGTGGCGACGCCGGCGGCAGCAGTAGCGGCGGTCCACCGGACCCAAAGCGGGGGCAGGACATGAGAAATGGAAGCCGTTTAAATGAATCACTCACGGCCTACGCTCGATTCTCATAGATCCTGTTTTCAACGGTCACCCAATCGTTAGCATTACCCCCGAATCCAAACTCTTCACACTATTTACTTGTTCCAGTACCGCTCCACTCGTGGAAGGCGCCATCGCTGGCCTGACTCGAACGAATCGTAGGGACTAGTAGTCAGTTGTACGGTCTGAGGATCAGGGGAGCAGATTAGTGATCCGGGAGGGGCCCGAATCTCGCACTACGACTTTCTGGTCCGGCAAAACAATGCTGGGAGGGGAGCACATTCACGGTCCTGGTCGGCTCGTGAAATATGAACTTAGCTATATATGCCTTGCCACTAGCTTCGCCGTACTCGATATATGGCCTGCGGCGGCCCGGCCGGCAACGCTCACGTGGAGCTTGGCCAAATACCACTATTGCACATATCTGACGTTGCAATCAAACAGATCTGAGCTTAAAACAGGCAGATTACAATCGGACGATGCTATCGGTCACGCTCGCCGCACAAATCAATAAGAAACTTCACTAGAACACTCACATTTTCACCAAAATTCTCGACACTCGCAGCACGCACAACCAGAACGGACGTCGGAAAAGAACACCTCAAGCGATCAATGATTTTTAAGATAGCGGCGCAACGTATGCCTTTAAGTATAACGGGAGGGCGGTAGGTACGCGGTGGGCGAGGGCAAGTGTATGGCGCGCAAATTCAATTCGATGATGCGGTGACTTTGCCCGAACTGCAGCGACCATACAACCCCAATGGTTTTAAACGGCTGTTGTTGCAAAGCTAGTGTTGTTTTGAACCTAAAATCCAAGCGATTTTATTTGAAGTGGCTGCTGTTGTTGTCGTCACCACCGCCGCCGCCACCATACAGATGCGCAGACGGGAAGAAAAGTCTGAATGGGAGGGCTCTATGACGTATCGTCGATAATATGCATAGCAAAGGGTTGTAAAGCAGCGAGGCTCAAAATTAGTCCAAGGTATTTTGTACAAGACAGTACTCAAAATTTGGCATGATGGGGGTTTATTCGTCCTAAATGGAAATCACTCGATTCGAAAACTCTGCTTTGATAATGCAGAGTTGGCTGGTTGAGACAGATAAAAAAAAAGGCGGACTAATGATTGCTGAAGTACATTAAGCGAGAGGTAGAGATAAATAATCTCTTTTTTGGCGCTAACCTCGGTAATTCCGTTTGCTAATGATGATTCTAAACAAAATTATTATTCGGCACATAATCTTAAGTTGTCTCAGACAATAGTAACAGATACCAAAATGAAGCTTCGTTTTTAATAGCCGAAAGTACGTGCTTGTACGTTAGAAACAGAATATACAATTATGAAGGAACAGCCATTTCTTGGTACGTTATATCTAAAATGGTCTGTATTTGTCCATGTACGGTTAAAAATACACCTGTGCATACCGATGATCTCCAATACATCTAAAAAATTTTCAACGAAATTATAATATTGCATACACATATGCCTCTTTATTTTCTACCCAATTTACACAATAGGCTTTATATCAGAACACGTATTTCATGTGGTTTACTTCAGTGCAGAAGGTATCAGCTATATTAACATTATTAAGTATATACCTGTTAATGTACTGCTTGTGTTTAGAGTATTGTTTTCTATACATTGTAGCTACAGTTATTTGTCATTTTAGACCAGCAACGAGCGTAATAGTAACCGGACATGCCATCGATGCAAAGGCACACAGCGCAATCTGGCTGTTCTTCGATTCAATCTAAGTCAAATTGGCTTCTTATGACGATTACTGTTTTTTTCCGTTTTATTTCTCTTTAGAATGGAACGCTTCTGGAAGACGATTATATAAAGCCAGTAGACTGCTCGTTGCGTCAAAAAAGCGTCCGATATTACAAATCGACGATGAAAGAGAAACGCCTGCTTCTTTACTATCTGTAAGCTTGATTGAGACCCCTCAGAGCCCCAATGGCTGAGGAACGTCTCGAGCTCCATGGGCCCAGTATCTCGGCAACTCCAGTCACTTATTACGGCTCCCTAGAAAGGTGTACCGAAAATAGGTCCGCACCAACAGGCAACAGAGGTAAGTCAAAATTTCGTACTTCTTGACTTATGTGGAATGATTTTTTGAATGCAGATTAAGGTGTATTCGTTTCAGCACTACCCTTAAAAAATCTAGGCTGCGACATTTACTACGATACAAGGGCCTGTGTAGCTTACCGTCGAAAGCCAGACATTCGCGGTTGTTTATCAGCTAGCAAAAGCAAACAAACGACTATTGGATTTTTTTTAGCACTTCATTGTGTATAGGTTAGGTTTCTCTATAACATAAGCTAGAGACCAGATGGGATGCTCTAAGCAAAAGTTAAATGTGTTGGCATTTTATGCTAAAGACTTTCTATTATTATTATTGTTACCTGCTATATGAAAGATATAGTCGAGGGATTAAATGTTAAGCCCGCTAACAAAGCATAGCAAATAATGTTCCACACGTCCATGAACTTGCCTTTAGAATATACGCTAATATCAAAGACCGATGAAACCCTTTTGAAAAACAAGTCAGCAGTCAACCGTTAAAATAACAGCTATATTGATAAGCTGAATACGTATTAAAACTTGAATAATATGTTCCTATTAACAATAGGCATTTTGGGATGTTGCTGAGGAAGGTGCATACTGGTGGTTAGCTTTATTGCGGATAATACGCCTGTGTAAAGGTCAATCGGTGTGATATGAAACCACCGATCGAACTTTAGAATGTCCAACAGGACAACCGGCAATGACTGTTAGCCATGATTCAAATGCACAATACTAAGAGCTTCGAAGAGCTGTTTTTGAATAGCTCTATATGACTTTGTTTACTTAAGCCTTAAGACATCTTAAAAAGCAAAGTGGCCCAAATGATATTTTAGGCAGGGCAAAAAATAGCGTTTTTGATAATAAATTCAAATTTTGAAAAAAAAGAACATTTATTTTTTATAAAACACAACACGTTTTTCGTGCCGATGTTGACCGTACAATATGAAAATTGCTTCTTTAAACATACTAGGTCACCCGTGATAGCTTAGTGGGTAACGTATTCGTGTGGTAATTTTCGGGACACGTTGTGGTCTAGTTTCGAACTCGCGTATAGACAGACTCTATCCATGTTCTGGGGGATCTAATGACAATTCTAAACGAAAAATTCGAAACATAGAGGTTTCTGCTAATTTTTGATAATATATTAAGTTTTACCTAAAACATTCGTGCGTTTGTCAGAATCATCATCACGTGTACAATGATTTATCTCGATTTAGTGAGCCCGGCTTACCCTATATTGTGAAATTCAAACAAAATTAACGCAGCATAAAATGCATTTTGCTGCCATCTCTGTAATCAATGTATTGAACAAATCATCATATTTGACTGGGAAGTAATTCGCGGTTTGTCATTGAACAAACAATGCAGGATTTCTCTCAGGTTCTAATTACGAATTATTGTGTATTTGCTGCCTTTCTTTACGACCGTGTCCACCTCTGAACCGCTCTATTTGTCACGCCCGGAGAATTTTTTAATATTAGAAAATGCATCTAGCCAGTTCAGAAACTTTATTCACTAACATGTTATTTCATTTAGTTCGTTAGTGATCAGATGTTCGTAATATGTCAGTGCGAAGTCGCGGAACATGGTTGATGCAAAAAACCTCCTAAACGACCCTTGCCGCGTATGACTTGGCCTTACTGATTATGAGGCATACAAGTTCGTAATTATAATTAATCTCATCGAGTTGAAATTGTTGATAGCAGTTTTTCTTTTTACCCAATATACGAATTACTTATCCGCCAGCTTCCCTCAAATGCGGCTTCGAGTTATCCTCATCGACCTCTAATAGGCGACTTCACCAGAGATGCGCTTCTCCAGTCTAAGACACAATCCTTGAACTTAACAAATCATATTCGAGCAATTATTTCAGTTAAAGAGGCCCGGTCCTACACAGTACAATTATCCCGGCCTGCTTATAAACTTAATAAACTCCTTAAAAGTAACTTAAAGTAGGTGTCGAAAACGCACAAGGAACATCCATCTTCGGAGCCTAGACTCGAAATATAATCATACGACAGGCTTTCCAAAGAAAACGTTTTTGAAATGCGCATAGAATTAAATAAACAGTGGAAGCGGAACATCATTTTTTTGGGAATACCAACGTAATATATCTGCTCTATCCTGACGGTGACACTGTAACATAAAGTAGCTGTTATTGGTATATTAAAAAAATATGTATTTCTTATAGTCGTTATTTACCTTACATTTATAAACCTTACATTTATGTTTACAGGTCAACTAACGGCGGGCGGAGGTGGAGACGATGATCGCTGCGCCCTCTTGCCACATTCAACTGGACCTTCGGGATGCAATTCGGCAAGTGGCCACCCGATGGCGCTTAAGTCAAAGTATGGCGACTTATCGAACGTAGGCGATTTGAAAACCGCGCGCATCAATCATCGACAGGACAGTCAAAGCCCACCGTTTACTGTAAGAAGAGGGAGATCATTTTGCCTATGTGAGCTAATCGAGATCGAATCAAAAGGAGCAATAATTATGTATTCAACTCTTATAGTATCATGCTTTGAACATCATACTCTAGTAGACGTGTGCATGTGCGAATAGCAGATAGAAATTCCTTTTTGTCAAACTGTGTCAACCACTCGATAAGCTCCAACCATTCCATAAATTCCACGTTTCCTAACATAGGTACTTTGCGAACACAGCTAGTCTTCTATAGGTAGAATAGCCGACCATTGGGCATCATTAACATGTTCATCATCAAACATCTGTTTGATTTAAGCTGATGTGCAGTTTAATCGTGGGTCCATACGACAAAAATTTACCTGTGCCATCTGGCAGAGATCGAAGCAAAAGCTCGCGCAACGGCCGACCGCCTAATGACAAATATCAAAAATGCCGAAATCTGCCTTAATTGTAGCCGACTTGACGCACAGAAGGATTTTAAGGGACTAGAGAAAAACTTCCCTTAATGAACACGAATTGAATTTAACAATAAAGAACCTTTTCAGTACAAAAGGTTATGCAGATTTTCGGAAAATAGGATAGTGTATATCATGTATAATTCTTATATTTTACCATGAAGCATCTTTTCAGGGAAATAGAAGTGAAGAAAGAGGGCGCCAAAAGTACAGGAAGCGCGGAAAAACACGAATTAATAAATTCAGATCTTAATTATTTTCAAATATGTCTAAGTGATAATGGATACAAATATAGTTTTCAAAAGCAGTGGAAAGGCGATTCCAGTAATCGAAGCTCACACCTGAAATGGTAGTTTTACCTTAAACACCCTGAACACAACCACCATCTTGTGTTGCTTTGTGGTATATATAGCAAGCATATCTTTTATGCGAAACGTCGTATTTCGAACAAACTACGTAAGGTCATCACATAAAAAACGTAATGTTGATCATGAGCGTTAAACAATTTAAGTTTTATAAACAATACTAATACGTAAATGCCTTTGAGTTCGTGGGCTATTATTCAAATAGGCACATCAAAAATGATCTTCATCAAATCAAATGCAAATATATGTATTGTTTCTATATCTTCTGTGTCGAAATACAGTAACCCGGCCATGTTGTCTTTCGAGTCGACATCATTGTCGGAATAATAGCTTCATCAAACACTTATTTTCTGTCCAATTTTTGGCTGTATACGAGTGTCGCCTTTTCGTTGTCTCATGAGCGTTAACAATTTCTGTTCGGTCAATCTGCCTCATGAATATCATTCTCGTCAGAAGATGTCGCTGTGAACTGTCCGTCTGTCATTTTTTCTCTCATAATCGATTCGAAAATTCGCGCGCACCCTACAGCAAGCCATTCGATTGATTCAGTCAACCCTTTCTATACGGACTGTAGTCAGTTCTGCTTGGCATTGCACTTCGCAACTACGACAATTTCTGAAAAAGGTTATCAGCAAAACGGTGTAAACAATATTCCGACAGAAATAAGCAAAATAAGGGAAACATGAATGCATCCAATAGATTCATCGAACAAGTGCTAGAACAGCTGCAGATTCCGCTTCTGATTGAGGTTTACAAGCTGAGTTTATCTAATTTCAGCGATTTCTTTTTTTGCAAAAAACACTTCGGGATATTCCTGTTTTTCAAAATAATGCATCTATGTACTGTACCTATTGGTATGAGACTAGAGAAGCAGTAAAAGCAATCAACTGGGACACCAGTTGATTGAACGGATAGCACAGCTTTTAGGTCGTTCTATTTAGGCCTGAAGGCCATTTGGGTTTGACTATTGTGAAACTTAGGTGTGTCGTTGTTCTTTCAAGGAAACCACTTAACCCTTTTGCGACCATGTTGCGATTCAGCGATGGATTCGGTAGTCGCTTTCTGCGCGAAACGTATATATGATCCTCGAAATGGGTTGTTCATTCATCAAAGACTTATCGCAGTAACAACGCACTGTAAACAAACACCTGATGATGAGGTTCTGCAAGGCCTATGATTACCTGATAGCCGAGTTGCCAAACGTTACATATAATAGAAACAATTGTATCCGTTTCCGTCCGAAACAATTGAATACTGAAGAAGTTTTGCCATCATTTTTTTACTATTGCATGATTCCATACAGATTAGTGTTAATATCTTGATTACAAAATAAGAATTTAACTAACTTATCGATAGTATAAGCCGTTGCTTCACACGTATATCGGCGCCGTTTTGTATTTCGTGCAAAAATCGTAAGAAGGCATAACGAAGCCGATGAAGGCTCAGCGTCATCGTAAATGTAAACGACTGTCTATGACAAGCAGCACAAATTGTTTTCTCAGCAACGAGTGAGACTTGCTTCTTCTGTAATTCCAAATCAGTTTGATTGGTCGACTCAGGTTCGATTTTGGTTTTTTTTTTTTTTCTTGATCCTATTGTCGCTGCCTCTCAACTTTTTCAATAACCTGTGCCAAACGGCGACCGGCTGCAGTCACCGTCATAACGCAATAGATGGATCCTCCATACAAAGAAGTCTAAAGCACTTCAGTTCTAGTTAAAATAAACAGACGACTCCGTTTTCCTTACTGTCTTACGGGTCTAATATGGGATCGTTGGTAACCATTACGTTTCCTTGTTGATACAATCGTCGGTAACAGAAAATTCCTTTCTCGTAATACAACGAGAAACTTGATCAGACGTTCGCGGGCTCCTTACTATCGCTGCAGCTAGTCCTGCTTCTGAATGTATGATTCGTATGGAAAATAATGCGTTATCTGGGAACGAACTTGACAAGCTCAATTATTCGGGTTATCGGAACAGCAGAGACCCAGTTTAAAACGCTTCATGGAGTGCCATTTTGTAATACTATTCAGCCAGGATCCGAGTTGGTTTCGAGCGTCCTATAAAAGAGCGGAATTGAAGGTTAATGGTCGATGGTGGGCATAGTGTAAAAGTTGGCTTCAGCCACCGGGGTTGAGCTTCGCACGGAATAAGCTTTGCATTGATGGTGTTCTTTTTTATTTGTATTTTGATCCCTCTTTTACTTAAAGAAAAAGCCGGGTAAATCAGTACTCTCTGTACTGTCTGATGGCATCTTAAAGTCCTCATCTGACTATTTCACTGGTAACGCGTTTACACACTCAACTTACGAGTACGTGTGGTACTCTAGGCGCGCAAGCACGCATAGACGGACACCTTTGACTTCGCATTCAGAAGCAAACATTTCAAGCTGTGCCTAACGGAAGTACTGGACGTAAGGTTCAAAACATTTATTTAGTGGCATTTCAGAGAGTAACGCCTGATTACATAATCGACAGTTCGTCAGCTCTACCATGAGGTGTTGTATGTTATGAATTATAGATTTTTATGACGTCGTAAACTGCTACGGCTCTGACCATACGAAATTTGTGTCCAATTTAGTGATATATTGAAAAATATAGCTCATGTTATACGTTCAAGCAGACGTGACTAGATGTAGTTACAATCTACAGCAGTATAATAAAACGGATTTTGCTGTGATCACTTACCTCCAGTACCTTAATCCGTGTGTATAAATAACTCACTTTGTTCACAGAAATAGTGTGACATTATGAATTTTTATATATAATTTTATATATTTGTTGTCTACAGACATTGACCTGCAATGGCTGTAAAGAGTGGGCTGCAGCGCGCTAGTGATATAAGGCTGGCTTTTTCTCATGAAAACTTAATGAATTTGTTTTAGAATGTGTGTGCTTAATGAAGAGAGGAACCCTTCGAGGCCATTCCTCCGAGATACACGAATCTGATACAGTATAACTGAACCACAACATTAAAAGCCGAAACGTTGAACTCTCAGGGAAAACGCAGCGTAATGACTGCATTTAGAAAAAGCGCAGTGACCAAAGCACAGTAGACTTCAGAAAGTTCAAACAGGCCCTTTTTAATTTTTAATGCCACTTAAGAACGGTACTTTCCAGTAGGTAGAAAGCACCCATGTTTACCTGAACTCAGCATTACCTTACCAAGTTACATTGATCTTGCGTAGCCCTTTGTTTAATATGCCAGTCCTGTTATGATGACATAAATGATATTATAGTATTAAGCAGTGCACTCTATTCTAAGATCGAAAATTTATCCGATTGTTTCACTGACATTCATACAAAGCTTCTAACATACGCAGAAGTTAGGATTCACTTTGTTGTTTCATTATAAACCATAGTTTGTACGTAGGTAGAGCTAAATAATTCACCACAAGATACATTCGCGACCTGACCATTCGCTAGAACGTCTTTATTGACAATCCAAACAGATATGAAGCGCTGACTATATCGTATTTATTTACGTTCTCCGGCATAGCGCTTCGTTCAACGCCGAGGGCGAAGAATATTCAACAAGGTTGGGAGTCGAATAGAAATCAGGACACCATTGACTAATCAATACTTCTGTTTCTTACGTAAATAAAGCAGGTGACTTCCATTTGCATCGGTTAGTCTGGTGGCTATTGCGGGATGGTCCCAGTAAGAATTTTTCCGTGGACCGCACGAATAATGATTACGGAATCAGAGTTTTCTCGGATTTTTATGGTAGTCAGGGTATTCCTGCTTGCTTTAATTTAGGATGAAATGCGACTAGCAGTTTTGTCACTGGCTCATGGCTGTGAAGACTAGAAGTAACACTTCGAATATCTAAAAAATAACTGCAAACATAAGATCTGATGCCATGATTTAGGAGTACATTGGAAATATTCACCAAAGAGCGACAGCGGAATTTCAGGAGGCAGTTAATTCATTTTAGTTGTAGGCACAGAGGATTTGAACGTGACGGAGAAGCAACCCAAGATTGGCGCTGTCATCAATAGTTTATTTACATTGAATTGGGAAATGGTATACTGGGAGGGCGATCAACGGTTGCACTGAAGTAACGAAGTTCCAGCTAATTGCGGCTAATTTACATTGGGCTTATGATTAAGCTCATGGAACACAGCACTGGTTCGGCTTGTACGAATAGACGTCCGACGGAGCAAACGTGTTTTCAGGTGCTTTCATGGAAAAGGCCTATTCTATAAACACAGGTATTGGAGGTACTCACAGATAGCAAAACAGTGCAGATGCGCATGATAATTCTACAACGCTGAACTTCTTAGGGAACTATCAACAAACGTTTGTTTCTAATGCACTCGTTCCGTGAGTGTGTGATCTTGTTTGAATCAATAAGGCACATCAGCGATTTAGCAGTTCAGTTTACAGGAGGCTAGTGCATTATGTTCATAGCAAACCGATATAGTATTTTTTTTAAACAAAAATAATTAATTATCAGTGAATAAACGATCAGCTTGAACATTTTTCTGTTTCGAATAACAAACCCAGCAAAACTTTGCCATCAAAAAACCGCCGAATGAGATAGTAATTATCTCATTCGGCCGTTTTTAAGGGCAGTGTTCCTGACAGATTCGTAACGTCGAATACGTCTCTAAGCTGCCATGGACTATGACACTCCGAGGTAGAGATGACGATATTTTACTAGGTTAATTAGAATTTTCATGTTTTTTTTTTGGCCTGTGGTTAAGACTATGTCGTACGATCGGCGCTTTGTCGCTAACCGATACAAGCTTAGAGGCTCGATAATTTTGTTCTATTTTTTTCACCTATTTTTCAGACAAAGCTGAATTGATTTTGACAAACCTTCGTTTTGCGTAATCAATTGAGAGTTTAGCTGTATATTTGCAATTTGTATAATTCGGAGCGGTAGACAAAGCGGCGAATCGTTCTGAAACAGTATCGTCGGGATAATCGGCTTGAGGATAAGCCGCTGAAATAAAAAGAAGTGATTACAAATAGCAAAACAGCAGGACCGATAGCCGGCGGCCGTTCTTTATTTAGTGCCATGCATTTCTCTATGCGACTTATCATCATAATAATAATAATATTCGGAAATAATGAATGAAGAAACAGAAATCAAGCCGATGTCATTGACGAACAATGTGTTTCCAGAACAATTATTTATATTCGATAGTTAATCAGTATCGACGGAGGAGGACAATTCAGGATTTAATTATTTAAAATGTAATTTATGTCTTACCGATTCACATACAACCTCAACCAGTGTAGACATTAGAGAGCTTTAGTTGTTTAGTAGTGGTGACTCAAACCTTCGTATAGGGCGAACTTTTCACGACGAGAAGATAGATACGCCAACCCCTCTTGGAGCTCATTGGACTCTGCACATTTTTTCGGACTTTTCACCTTGTACAAAACTTGTACGTGTATGCTGTATGCTATAGCGTTCAATTTCCTTACGGTTTGTGTCTAGTCAACCGATATGGCGTGTATTCCGCAATTTTCGTACACAGTATACGATATACGAACGAAAAAGGGGCCTAGGATCCGAAATAACACTAAGCGCTAGTTAAAGTAGTCACTGGCCCTATGAGGGATCCGCATAGAAAAGACAGCCGTCGCTTCGAGCAGGCGCTCTTGCCTAGTCCGGCGATGGATGCCTTCTGGGTCCTAAGATTCTGTCGCTGCGTTGCTTGTGGTCAGTTTCGCGACCGACCCTCGCCGGGCGATCGCTAGCGGACTGTCGTCCATGGATGCATGCGTGTGCTGTGGACACGGCAGCGTATTCACTTGAAATTGCGCACGATTATCGATCTCTCGATGCGCTCACCGGCGGGAAGAAACCCGCTGTATGGGCTGTTATTTGCTACGCGCGTTTTGTTTTAAGGAAACAAATTCATTTTGACGTTCAGCGCTGAAGGATAGAATTGAGCGTATGCTCTTTTTGATCTCTCAGGATTGACCTGGTAGTGTCGTACACGGCTTATGCCATTTCACCCTGAATGAAAGACGTCCGGTTACATACCTCCGGATGCTACGCAACTATTACAGAAAGGTGAGGCCATGTCCTAAAGGTGAATAGATTATTAATAAGTATCATTTAAAGAATTTTTCAACTGGAGCATTAAAAAACTTAACTTACCGCTACGTATCTTCACGGTTGTCTTATCGGTTAGCGTCTCGATGCATATTTAAGGGGACCACATCACCAAGCATCTGATATTGCTTATATAAGAAACTCATGTAGCTCTCGACACCGTAACAATTAACCTAATCATATGCAACGAAAAATTAACATGGTTCTATAAAAAATAATAATCAGGTAACTAGCCGCGAGCGTATGAGAGCATAGATATCTCACTTGAGCATCCTATCTAGCCGTTAATGAAAGTAGCCATGGGTGGTTATACGTTCCGAATGGATACTCTAGCATGCTCTCGAGACAGATACAGCGACAGCTCCATGACGTACTTTTGTGAAGTTAGCACCTATCCTTCAATATAAACCTCAATATGAATGGCATTTATTCGGGCTATTGCGCCTAGTCTGCTGCCGCCGCGAGCGACCGCGGAAACAACAGCAAGCACTTCAGTACCGTAAGGCGCCGCGACCGCGTTGACCTTTTGGCTTGCTCAAATACTGCAGTATACTACAGTATTTAATTCAGTCGCGATGCGTAATACTGCTCGTATCGCTGCGACAGTTTGACCTAGTCAGGTTCGAAAAGCCGGCCTATCGGTCCAGCACACGTTGCCGCCAACGGAAGCGTGCTTGCCGATTATTTCCGTTTGGATTTGTCACGCGATGGTTAGTGCGGCTGCCACGGCAGCTAAAAGTACCTGCTTAAAAGAGTTCAACTATCGCGTAATGAACTTCGACCGTTCGTATGCGTTCTGGTTTGGAAAGAAACAACGACTGGTGATCGTAACCTCTTTACCGTAGGAATAATCTTATTTGAACTTTCTGAGAGTTACTGCTGTTTCCTATTTCACGTTCGGCTGATTCTCTGAAGGGGAGAGAACACGACAGTGTTACATAATGGCAATTTATTTTTCCAAAGTTTTTATTAAGCTTTGTACGCATGAACCGAAGATGTTCGAACCCGTCTACATCTGTTCTTATCTTACTCAAACAGCTCCAGATAGCTGTCGCCGCATTGCCACTGGACGGCAATCCAGACCCGCTAGCCAGAAAAGTGGTCAGAGCCATTGGTTCAGGCCCCGGCGGATGGTATATATAGACTAGAAAACAAATAGAAATAAATAAGGAAATGATCTAATTGTTAGAGTAGCTTCATTTGAGAATTTGTTTTTTAGGAAATTTCAATGCTTCACAGATGCTCGCTCCGTGCGTGCTAAAACATGGCGTTACGTATTGTCTGTTAGGTTCATTGTGTGAAGCATTCATGTTTAGCGGATAACCTGTAAAATAACCTCACTTCATCTAACATTTTCGCAATATTAAAGTGTCCTACTTAGATTAAAACAGGCATAGAGCAACATGACAAGAAGTTACTCGAAGAAAGGATTAGACTCCAATGACTCGTTCAATAACCGCATCTATAGACATTGAGAAGTAAGACTTTGAAATCGAATCGCGTTTCGTTGGCATTTACCAGTACTTAACTACTATGATGAACTATGCGTACGCCGCTTTTCTACCTCTGTGCCAAGCCATCTAGTCGTAAATGTCTGCCGTCTTCCAGCGTATATCGAAAAGAAAGTTCTGATCAGTGTACGGGACTCGAGGTCATGTCAGCGACGTCCGATTTGAGCACTATGAATGTTTCAGCAGTACCAAGTAGAGCTATGGAAACCATTGTGATAAGCACAAATAATATCAAGGCTCGCAGACCATACGAGCTACGAGCCATTGGCGTTTGGACGCAGACTGGTACAGCTCTTGAGGAAAGCGGGAATTCGCTTTATTTGCATCCAAAATAAACCCGAGTTCACAAACTAGACAGACGTGATTGTTCACGCACGCTCCACGCTAAGCGCCTACATGCCATTGCATAAACGCTATGAAAGGCGGGACGACAAACGCCTTACTTATAGCAGCATTATTATTCGGGAATTTTTCATGAAGAGAAATGTTTTGTCGGCGAAAAAGGGAGGGACTGATATTTAACTTTGAAGCGCGTCGCTTGTCAGTGATGAGCAATAATAACGGTATGTGAAGAGCTGAGATCTGTTGTTTTTTTTTGAGGTGAATCTGTATGTGGACGGCATTATCAGAGGGTCATTAGCTACAGAGAATCTATCTTCGCTAGACTGTTTTTGGTTGATCGCGTTGTATAAATTGCGTGACGTGTTACGGAGTACGTCTCTAACCAAACGTCTATCAACTCAAGTGAGACAAACAGTTTCTAAAGGGTTTCTCGTAACAGCTGTGTTTGCAGCTCGCGTATTAACTTTATATATGTCGCGTATAACTTTAACCAAATTGCGAGTCGTGACACATCGCCTATGTAACTATTTGGGGATGGACGCCCCACATTCTAGAAATATCGATGAGCTCGTTTATGTGTTGTCAAGCTGCGATATTGCAATTTGTTATAATCTGAAGTAACTTAAGCTGTGCTGCTGGTGAGGGAGCAGTGAGTGCTGCTAGGCTTCTCTGTAACATGTTAATTTAACGGAAATAACTTGCTCGTTATTAACATCTGCTTGCAGTTTTATGGGTAAGACTGCTCAATCAAGTTGAGAGACTGATAGATCATATCCTCTAACCCACGGCGGAACATTTTATATAACTTACTTCAATACAACTGAAGAGTCACCACCTTACTAAACCAGCTGTTAATCAAGATCTAATACTATGTGAGCTAGTTAAGATCCAAGACCAGAGATTTGCAAAACAGCATAACATAGCTCGTGCTTCAGCTAGCGCTGTTTACATCCGTCGATTCTGTTCAATTACTTATTCAGCCAATAATACAAACAGTACAAAACGGTTATATATTACTTCGCATTTAATTGAATTTTATTGAACGATAGACTACCAGAATAGTTTTTTTTTTACAAACGTCTCAAGGCTCATTTTTTTTAAAAGTAACATTCTATAAAAGTCATCCGATTGAGTTATATAGCTTGATTATCTTGGGCTATATAAGCTAAAATGAAGTTCGATTACAACTATCAGTATTATTTCAAGCTTATATGACACGAGCTGTTCTCGGTTGTTTATCATACAGATGCATCGGAAGAACTAAGTTGTCTTCGAGCATTTATGTCATACTTGCATTATGGTATCGCATTCTTATGTTTATGTGGCATATTTCTAAGGTAGTGAGTGCTCGAAAGAAATTGTGGCGTCACCGTTGTCTGTTGAAAAAAAACGTTATCGCCTATATGACTCAAGCGCTTCGACTCTATTGACCAGCGCTAACCTATAAGCATAGAACGATTACCTAGGCCTTTCAATCCGCTAGGGGTTCGAATACAATGCTTCTTAAGCTTGTAGGAGTGTACCTATTAATTCGACTTTGCTTGGCCGGTTTATTTCGCGGCGTGACGAAACATCAGTGTGTCTTCATAATACACGGACGGAACTGCATTGGCAACAATTGTATCAAAATCCTTAAATGTATGATGTTTTTAAATGCATCATGTTACGTATAACAAGTGAATGCTGATCAGCGCTAGACGCTACGTATCTAACGATTATTCAAAACAATCCGCTCTGGTACTCCCTATCGTCATTGGTGCATTGATGCAGGAGCGAACAACCTTGTTTCGTCAAAGGGGCCATAGTGGTTAGCTGCTACTTGGCTCAAAATCTCAACATGGTACCATATGTAGAAAGACTGTCGTTTATTAACATGGCGACTAGTGCGCGCTTTCACGATGATCTATCCGCTTCGTAGCTGGAACACAACAATATTCGACGGTGAAGATCGGGTATGGTTCTCTTCGGCGGAAGAGGCGATGTATAATTGCCTGTCGAAAATTTCCACTCGAATAAATGATAGGCCATATGAGATTTGTTTTGCCACTTTGCTGGCGAGTTCATAATGACGAAACCTATAAACAAGCTCGACGGACGCTCGGCTACTATAAGTATGTTTATATGTTTTGCAAGCAAATTTTAGAATAGGACGATAGAAAGGCAGCTTGTGGTGTTGGCATCAACGTCGCGACGACAGTTCATAGCCATGGAAGGGAAAGACCGCAGGTGCGGTTATTGCAAACAAGCTTGCTTCAACGCATGTTTATTCGCGTTTTGGTATATGGTCAGGAACTACATTAGCAGCTTGCCCAATCCGTAGGGATCATGCAAAGTTCTTCCATGCCCGAATCCTGCTCAGTTGTTCGCGCGCAACTGAGCACGGAGATGTTGCTCTTATTATTAGCATAGTGGCTGGGGTGGGGGTAACGACGTCCGGGTGATACCGACTCGAAAGGACGTCGTTGATACGTACAGTGAGCTTAGATAAGGAAACCGTCTAAGTTTTCTTCGAGACTGCATGGAGTCATGCACTTCTACTCCTTCAAAAATTTTTAACCTATACGAAATGTTTCTTTTTTATAAATATAGTTTTCATCTAAAGGGCTGGGTCCAAAGAAACGAAACTCGTCGCTCAAGTGTCATCGCAGGAGCGCAGAACCTTCATTGTACTGCGCGCCTTCATGTCGTCAAATGGAAATACACCTCCGCTATCCTGATGGCTACACCTGTCCGGATGGACCTAAAGCCCGTCCGGATGGATCACTGAGAAGAAAGTATTTAGAGTGTATTTTAAGTACTTTAAGCATCGTTTGCCGTTGGCTAGAAAGGGGACGCCAGCTAATCATGGATACTCCCGAGATTCGTTCAGGACCCAAGTTGGTTTTATGGTACATCATTACGTTTTCTCAGGACAGCTCGAACACTTTGTAGATTTGGCAGTGTTTAGGCCAATCAAAACCTGTCATCATAGGGCTCAGCCGAACTTCGTCGTTATTTTCAGTAGAAGGATCACGATCTACGGCCCAGCCGAATAGGCAAAGAGGGCATACGAAAGATCATAAACGAAGGGGCAGTTTCAGTTTATACAAATGGCTTTAGGGGATACGTATTTTTCTGCCAAACGCAAACATAATCACATGAAGTGACGTATCAGCTATGATCGTCGTTCCAGCAAAGCAGCCGTTTGTCTGAAATGGAAGCGGGCACCTTTGTCACTCATTGTTATCCTATCAATAGGAGCAAGGGCAAAGCTCGTTATTCTCATCATCGATTATTTTCGAAAACAACATTACTAGCTTCGTTTTGGAGGATATGTTCAGCTAGGATTGCAAGAGTGATTTCTGACCGCGTCAGTTCCTCAAACTGGCTCCTCCGCTCAAAATCACCATACCATCAAGTGGGCCGATATGAGTCAATAATATGGGTTCTATCCTTGATTATGTTTCGAGAACTCACGATTTATTGCGTCTTCATTTTAGGCCGCAAGGTACTAAGTCCATAGCGGACTCGACGGTATACGGGTTTCTCTACTTCAATCGACTATTATATTTACATTCATTTTACATTTGTCATACTTTTTCCAGCCCAGGAAAATTACAGTAAGTGTTCCGACTGATGTCGACTCTAAAAAAATATACGTGAATATGTATTAAAGGAAATAAAATTTAAGCATTATCATGTGAATATTTACATAGAAGATGTTGGATTACCTAGTACGGTAATGTTATCGATATCACTATCTTCTCAGCATTATTTCACTGTTACTTGGTAGTAGGTTATATTTTGGTATTAGGGGCAGTTAAGTCATTCTCCTGTTGAGGGTGTACTCAGTACATAATGGGCCTAGTGGTCTACTGTGTTATAGACTTAGGCGAAAGTTAATTATTTGAATTTTTTTTTAATCTATTCATATAATAGTGAACATTTGCATGGACATGATAGTCGGCTTAATTGCTTAGAATTCTAAATTTCGCTTTCTTTTATCGCTGGTCATTTCGTTTGCCGTTAGTGTACGAAGGATCGGTACTCATTCAGGCCAAGCCGTTCAATGCTGACGCATACGAGAGTAGGTTACGAGTAAGAGCAACTGTTGTCGATTGATGTTCCCACCTTTGTCGGATAAATACCGTTTGGCCGACCCTGGTCACGACTTGTTCAGTCGCGCAAACTTCTTGACAGAGGGTGTCTGATCCATACTCGCCTACCAAGTGTACAGCTATTGGCTGTTCCGTATAGTCGATTCGGGGTTTGCCGACGCAGGGTGGACTTAAAACAAGGGCGTCATGCATAGGACGCTGATAAACAACATCTTCTGTAAACAAAATTAGTGATTGGCCCGAATCGGTAACCTACATAAAGGAATCCACAACGCCGATACAACTGCCAAGACACCATGTGTAGTGTAAAGTACGGTGTGCAACTAGGATCTACAATCATATAGAAATCATCTAGGCGTATTCGACTGAAGCCGTAATTATCAAAGATCTATGGCTGAACTCTGTCATGAAGAAGAATCGACTTTGACGAGAAGCTGACTGAATGATACTTGCGGATTTATCGAAACCTGTATGTTGTACACAGGTTCTCATATAGAGAACACCTTCTTTTTCATAAAGGGAGTGTCTTTGTAGGACATACTACTAAGTTAAAGGCAAGACGTTAAAACATGTAGCTTTGTAAGTGTAAGACCTGTAGTTTTTCGTTCGCATAGGCCGATCTATACACACGGATCGATTCTCTCCCAAGTACAATTTGTGACATAATTTTTCGTTGTGGCGTTACCTTTTTTTTTTTCGGTCACCGAATATATCCAGAGAACCTCATCGAGTGCTGTCATGTTGTAACTATAATATATATGATTGAATCGACATTTTCCTTATGAGCGAGATCATTCCTGCTAAATGTTTTTTTTTAGCATGCTTAAAAGATGTATTATTATCTAATATATATAGATATCCGAATTGGATTTGGAGCGGCAGTTGGGGAAATGCGACACGCCGAGTTCGTCTGTAATAGATAGACGAGCTCGGTTACTAAACGACAAACTCGAATCTAGACAAAGTCTCAGAAGCACGCCTTAATCGTTTACAATAAGCGTTATAGCATGGTTGGCATCCCGATTCCGTCTAGATTTGTCGCCGGTACAATAAAGTGAAATAGAGTGGAAATTACGTAACGTCGTGTAGAAATACGCGTGCGGTTTCTAGACAAGTGATCTTCTTTGAGTAAAATACATCCATGGAATTACAACGCCCACGTAAGCACTGTCGAAATGTTGTTGATTCTATTTTAGATGACTTTACAACCGTATACACTTTTGAATTTTCATAAATCTTCAGATATAAGAAATCTCCTAAACAAGTTTACTAGATTGACCAGCGATATTAGTAACGGGCGTTCGAGTTTAAAATCTTTGTTTTTGGTTGCTTCAGGATGACAACGACTCTTCGCCAAGCGATAAAGGTCTACAAAGACCAATACACAGGAACGTCTTTCGTGACGGGGCCACTAAAATTGGTATGGTAGCCTAAGAGAAACTAGTATACGTGTATGTTATTATCTATAGAAGCCCAGTGCTCAAGCCAGTGGCGTGTGCACGTACCCCCTGTGTGTTTTCTATATGTACGTGTGTTCCGTGCGTGTCCGAGCTGAGATTTAGCCGATAAAAATTGTGGCAAATATTACTAAAGCCTGTCATATTTCGCTTTTAATCTCTGTTATATATTACATTTCGCTCAGCCGGCAGATATAGCCCTACCGATCTTACCATTATTACGTATTGGGAGACGTTGGGAGGTGTAGTTTTATATAGTAATCGCCACTACTTCGTGCCGGAGTCAAACATATTAGCTGTGGAAGCGAATTACTCTAGTTGTCTTCGTAGGGTAGCTACACGACAGAGAACTCGACGGCACAACTCATTCACTGATATGCGCCATACGTTCCTCATTACGGTTTTTGCCCTGACGGCTTTCGTTCGAGATGGCAAAAAATCGTTTCTTTTTTTTTTAATGGCGCGCGAGAGTGCGTCTTGTTTTAATATCTAAACCCAGTAGGACTTTTGAGTGTTCACGAATTTTTCGATGCTTAATAGAACTTTGATCTAGTGTGACGAGGATCGTGCCACATAGAACGGCAATCAGATGCCATAATATGTAATATGTCTGTATTTGCCTGGAGACTATGTGTTGGTGTATGAGGAAGTCGTTGATCAGAATGCCTCGTCAAACACCGCCAGTAACAAAGCCACAACAAAAATGGCATCGAATAGTGCCGAGGAGACGGGTAAACAGTCACGAAAAGCTCGTAAAGCAGAAAGCTGGCGGGATTCGTTTCTTCAGAATCTGGAATTAGCTGGCTTATACATCGAGGAGGTGAGTTACAAATTGTAACAAAATATAATTAAATCTGTTTAAGATAGCTAAGCACAGACTGGTTATGGTTATGACAGGTCGTTTGTTCATGTTGTTATTATGTTGAAATTTTAATTACAAGGTCCTAACTGGCGAATGGAGACTGCCTCGATGGGACCACACCAGCCGAACTCACTCTGTGTTGATACGACATCACTTTCCTTTATTTTCATTTCATTTCCTGTCTCTGCATTCAGGAGGTTGTGGAGGTTTTGGGGGAACGCAAAAAGCTGCACTTTATTAAACTGTCAGCACCGTGGGAAGTCCTCGTAGACTATGCTGAAGCATTGTGCTTTCGGGCACCTTTGCAAATAGACACTCAGTCGATGACGGTATGTACACCGTATGATGATAAAATTTCTTAGTAGAATGACGTAATTTCTTAATTTATTCAAAAGGAAGTTAATTTAAAGGCGACAATATATTAGGAGAAATATGCAATGCAATGCACTGCACTAAAAAAAGTATTAATTAGTTGAAAATCCTAACGATGTAACGCTTTGTTTGTAAACGGTATAAATACCGTTCTCTCGATACTACTCGAGGCAAGTACTTATTTTAATAAGTACTCGCCCCGGCTAGTTGCCTGTTTACAGAACGGGTGTTTTTGTTCGACGCGATAGAACAGCTACGTACTTAAGCTTTTGTGCAGGTCAAGTGAAAATGACGTATAGTAATGTTTATTGTTTTTATCGTTACTATATCTATAGTACATAGTTCAAAACTCACAACGATCCTCTAGCTAAGGTCAACTGTAAAACTGCCTTGTAATTTCGTTCGCTTATCTGTCCAGAAACCGAAATGGCCAGAGCGTCCTCTGGGTAACTACCTGCAAGCGCTAAACATTTTCGACCAGGAGGTGCCAAACGAACCTATCGACTATTATACTTGTCCATTTAAAAAGGCCAAACTTGTTAGGTAAGTGTTGCTTACGTTACTTTTACGGGTTTTCAGTAAAGCACAAAATCTCTGCCGCTGTAGTAGTTCGATATGCTTAAGTTTGTTATCGAATGCTAAATACTACGAAGTTATGTAAAACGTGTGCGATTAGAGTAGCGAGAGAAATGGAAAGAGACGCCAAGCGATTCCTTAATACTCGTTGCTTGATCCATTTCTGTAGAGGGAATAGCAGGTACTGTTGTATATGAACAAACCCACTTAGTTCCCGCTTGAGTCATTATGCAGTGTTGGCCTGTTAATAAATGTCTCTTCGAGGTCAGCGGTCTACACAACACATTAACTATTTATCTGGATCGGCAACGACTTCCTACATTTCGCTTAATTCTTTTTGTGAGGTTCAGATTTTTAGGCAGTAGTAATCATGACGAATACTTCACAACGACGCAGCGTATTAGAATTGTCCATGAGATCCTACAGAAGACTGAATTTGGTCGTCGACGGAAAGCTCATATCGGTCTTGATCGCCTTCTCGAAGAATCTATCTTCACAGCTGCTTACCCGTTGCACGAGGTAATTTGGGTCCGTCTTGCTTGTATGTCCTATCTTGATGTGCTGCCCACGTACCTTACTTGCGGAGAAACGGCTAGTGCGATGAGAACGGGCATGCTTAGAAAAATGCATTAGAGGCTCGCTGAAATCTTTGCTCATCGATCCGGAACATCACGTTGCCTGGGAATGAACAAGCAAACTCGTATTGAACGAGAACGAATAGTTAGTAGACCTAATATACCATCTGGAACTTTGGATTTCGAAGGTAGTATCAACGTCAGGCGACTAACATGTCTATAATACAGGCTGCTCTGTTAAAAAAAAAAATGAACATTAGTTTATCATAAAACGACAGACATGTACAAACAAAGCTTGAAATAATAAGTCTTCATACTTGTTTTGCATAACGAGTTTCGAAAAGTGCCGCGAGGTTTGGCGAAGGTTCGATTAAAAGTAAATGTCGTTTTAGCCTTTTGCGCTGAATACGCTCATGCAATCATTGTGAAGCAAGTTGCAATATTCCACATTGGTCTTAGAACTAAGAGGTTAAAAATTGGTGGAATCGAAACCTGTATTGGGAACTAACGAAAAATATCATTGGACCTAACCAGCAGAGTCAATGAGATCAGCAAAACAACAACGATTTGATAAAAATACGCGCATCGATAGAAACAAATGAAGGCACTTTCCGAAAGGTGCGCATCTGAAGACGGCTATTTTTAATGAGAGGAGAGGTTATTACTTTAGAGCCTGCGCAGTAGTCTGGCGCCAGCAATTATGCAATGCATGTTACGTTTAGAATCTCATAGTCTTACTTGTTACTGAACTGTCACAAAGTATGTCACGTGCTTCGATAACAGTATTTTCGAATGATGCGGTAGGGCTGTCACAAACCACCCGAAGACTTACTTCCGCGAGAGTATTCACGTCGGCAGGTGCTATTCGAGTTCTGGGTCCGATGGGGTCGGTGGTACAAATTCCAGCCACTCAATCATATCCGCGAATACTTTGGTGAAAAGATCGCCATTTACTTTGCTTGGTTAGGTCTTTACACCGCTTGGCTATTGCCTGCCGCCGGAGTCGGTATCCTCGTGTTCATATACGGTATCGTCAATGTTGCCACAGACAAGCCGACGTAAGTATACCTATCTTGTGATGACAGTCATGCTTTAGGTAGAACTATATACGCACTGTTTCGAGTACAAAATGCCGCCGCATATAAGGCCTAAGATTTAACCTTCAGATTTAGCCCTAAAAAAGTAAACGAATGACATGGAACTATAGCAGTCGATGAAAAATGGAAGTAGCAGTCATCAATCCTCGAAAGATTTAGAGAGATGTAGTTCTGGTAGATTACGTGCAGTTTTCGTTCGGGCCGGTATGGTCTACGAATAAATTTCACGCCGTCTCTTGGTGTAACCTCTCCAATATTGATTTCTGATGTTATGGCCCTAATTTGGTTTCCTCGCTTGCGACTCGCTGTTGTAGTGCGGAGCTTTGCGCGAGTGATTATATATACCGAATGTGCCCTCGCTGCGAGGAACGTTACGGCTGCGACTTCTGGTATCTTTCGGAAATTTGTATTTTCACTAAGCTTACGTACCTCTTCGACCATCCGGGAACTGTCTTCTATTCGTGTTTTCTTTCGTTTTGGGGTAAGTGAAGCGTGTGCGCGGTCATAAGTCAACGGTATGTCACGTTGTTTAGTCGTCGTACGCAGTGATTGAAGTCAATAAACGCGATAATTTTAACCTGTTACCAGCCTCCAACGATGTGGTAGGATCGATCAGTTTACCCCTACTTTTATCGTGATTACATCTAGTATCTCTTATCTTATACGGTTCTAAAGCTGTAACTTTCCTTGAGTACTGGAAGCGTCAATGTTCGCGCCTAGCGCACCAGTGGGATTGCATGGACTATGAGGAAGAAGAGGAACCGCCTCGACCCGAATTTGCCGCTAAAGCGTACTCCGAAGCGCGCAATCCGGTCACGGGTCAACGGGAGCCCTCGTTCCCGCACTGGATTCGCATGCAACGCATCGTTGCCGGCATCGCCATCCTTATTTTAATGGTTGGTTCCGCAATTGTTTTTCTTCGTCCAGCTACCCGACCCACTTTATATTCTGTTTTTCTTTAAACATGAGTAAATAAGTTTAACTAGTGATTATAGATACTACTGACCGCTAATTCGCATAGTATAAGTATTGTATGATAAGACGATTGGCTGAAATCACTCACATTGTTCGATAATCCTTACTCGATAGTCAAATTATAAGCTTCAGTATGTAGACTGACAAAACGGCAAGCATCTTGTAATACGTTGTTGCTTACGTTCTCTTACAGCCTGAGCGGTTGCTCTTAATGAATAGACTGATAATGGTGAAAATTTTTCATGTTATTTTTATTGTTTCCTTTTAATTACTGTTACGCGTGGCGATGTGCCGTTACTAGAGTGACTATTCGATCATCCAATCGCTTGGCCTTGTCGCAATTGTGCTGTTTTTGTCGACATTGCCTAATTTTTGTTATCTGTAACGTTAACGCTGTTGCAACTGTGCTTAGCGTCTGCGCTGTTTGCCGATCTGACCGTTCTGTCTATCTGTCTGTGTGTATGTGCGAATGTACCACGGGGACGCTGTAGATATCTCTAGTTTTGGTCTTCATGGTCTCGGTCATCATCTACCGGGTTCTCATCTCGATTCCGCTGTTTCGGTCGACACAACTGAAGGGCTTTGCTTCAGTGATTGCGTCTTCCTCAGGAGCGTTCGTTAACCTGATCTTCATTATGATCCTTGAAAGGATCTATCGAAAGCTTGCCTACAAACTCACCCAATGGGGTTAGTACCGACGGTAATACGTTTACATGTTACGTTAAGTCTTCCTTGGATCGGATCAAGCACAACCGATCACTAACGCTTGTTTGTCAGTTGGGCTACACGCAGTGGCCGTGATTTATCTGTATATAGTCACGCTTGAAAGTTTATTGAAATAGGACAATGTATTGGTGACCACAAAAGAAAAGGAGAGAACATTGACGACGACGTACATATGCGTACCTATGACTAAACATATTGCCGACTTACAGAGAACGGGCTGCACGATCTGTGACTGCGTGATTAATACCACCACAGTAGAAGCACTAATGTGATGTTATTGCTGTTGTGACGAGCAGTTGTCATAGAAATTACATTTTTTTTTTGCTATCGATAGTACTAATCCTTCTACCGCCTTTGATATCTTTTCGGTATTCATCTACAGTTATAACACGTGGCCTTTGCGATAATAAAACTGGGTTCCGCGGGTAGTATCGTCGCATAGTTACTAGTGTTAAAAAGCTCGATATTTGTCATAGTTAACATAAAAATCATTTTGTTTCGTATTTTAGAGATGCATCGCACACAGACGGAATTTGACAATAACCTTACCTTTAAGGTAAATATAATATATACGAGTAGAGGAGTGGAAAATGTCTACCTAGTGTAAACTTTTATATATATGTATTAATTTATTCGTTCTCGATCATACCGGGACAGGGAGACAGTGGGCAAAAAAGCAGACTTCCAAGAATTAAATGGTCATATTTTGATTTGATTGGTTTAATTATTGTTCGCAGGTGTTCATGTTTCAGTTTGTAAATTACTATTCATCGATATTCTACATCGCCTTTTTCAAAGGTCGTTTTGTGGGCTACCCAGGCCATTATACTAAAATGTTAGGCCTACGCAACGAAGAGTGTTCGGGCAGTGATTGCTTGTCTGAGCTTGCTCAACAACTAGCTGTCATTATGATCGGTAAACAGACAATCAACAATGCACAGGAAATACTCCTCCCGTAAGTTCCCGTTTCACAGATGCTGCTTATCTACTAGAAATCGTTTTTTTTTTTTTGATACAAATACATTTTACTATTTATAGTGAATGTTATGTATGATACTGTCGATGACTAGGCTGAATAACACCTTTGATGTATAACTGCACCTGTTTATTCTGTCTAATAGAAGACTGTGAGGAAGGACGTGTCGTATTTAGGTTACCGCGTAAGAACCGTGCGAACTTTCACTAGTGATTTGCTACCGCTTTGCATCTATTATACATATCAACTGATGGAGAACTTATTTATACTTACATTTTGTTGCCTAGACGCCATTTGCATCATAAAGCTCCGATCTAAGTAAGCGGTTAGCAGACGTGGAAGAGTCTTCAATTCCATGCCGCAGGCCACGTGTAAATTTACATGTCAACAAAATTAATATTGAATAATTACAGTCGTGTATAGAGAAAGATGAGTTTTATTTGTGCTCCCCATCACCCCATCATAGAGTACGTCGGTATAGTTTTTTCCTCTTGTATCAATGTGACTTTGCGTAATTCCGTCCAAGATGCTGCGTTTTTGTATATTTGTTTTTTCTGAACTGTTGTCATTATAGCAAATTGCAAAACTGGTGGAGTCGCAAAAAGACGCAGTTCCACGAGGACGGCAAATTGACGCAATGGGAAGAGGATTACACGCTGTCGCCAAATGAAGGACTCTTTCAAGAGTACCTCGAAATGGGTAGGCATCAGTTGCTGTGGACTGATTCTACTATCTTCATTAACTTTTTTGATCTTCGAGAAATGTACGATCAGTTTGCCGTAGTCCATAATTACAAGCAAGCAGTTTCTATAATTTTTTAGCATCTTGAAACATAAAGCGTGTTTTTACGCAAAATAATGTGTGCATGCGCTTCGTACTAAGAAAAAAACCCCACTGAAAACCTACCCGGGAAATTTGGGACTCATCCTTTATAAACATTCTTTATCATTCGGGTTTACTGGGACCCTGTTATTTCCACTGACTATTCTCAGTGGCTTTTGCGCGTTCTCAGTAACATGTAATTGACAACGTAATAAATATGGCTATCGTCGGTTGCCTGTTTTCGATTTTCAGTGTTACAATTTGGCTTTATCACGATATTCGTGGCCGCATTTCCACTGGCTCCACTCTTCGCGCTGCTCAATAACTGGATAGAAATAAGGTAAGAGCGACTCACTCACGAACTGTTTTTCTCAGTGGATGCATCCTGCCTTTGTTACGAAGCTTTCCCAAAAAGGGAGCAAAGTTTCTTTCGGTTCTCGAAGAACGTGACACTCCTTTGGAGATTCCTTGTGAAAGAAATGCGGTATACAATCACAGTATAATCTCAGGTATACATTTAGATGAATAGAACCCTACAAATAAAATATTGGTTAAATAATAACTGCAAGGAAACGGTTGCAGAATGGTCTGATATTTTTCTCTACTAATAAGTTTAGTGAGACCAATACGTCAGATCTCTTTTTCTGTCAAATTCGGCCGATGTTTGGCGTGGAAAAGTGTTCTATTACGTATTATGTACTAATGTTTGTTATTTAAGTGCAGGGCAACGTATTTGGCAATCGAAATAATAGTATCGTTCTCCCACCCCAGATTGCGTCAGTAACTTTTATCAATGAAATTATATAATAAAATAAATTGATTCTCATTTAATATTTTCACTTAACACAAAATCAGTGCTAGGCATCTTTGAAATAATCAGTAATAATAATGCTTCTCTTTTACAGGCTAGATGCACATAAGTTCGTCTGTGAAACACGGCGTAGCGTACCCGAACGTGCCCAGAACATTGGGATTTGGTTTTCGATACTCGAGTTACTCTCCCGTGTGGCTGTCATCAGCAATGTAAGCTGGAGTACGATGAAATAAATGTCAACCATGAGTTCTTCTTCGTTTTTATGATGTAGTTTTAAATTTTCTTATTATAGTATGCCGTGGGTCGTTAGTCAATCAGCTGAGTGAGAGATTACGTAACGAACTCTAACATCGACTGTTAGACGATAAAGAGCCGGACGCCGACCCGAGGAAAAACTTCAAAGTTTTTCTAATTTTTACGGATGGTAATTGATGCATTGCAGGCGTTTCTAATCGCGTTTACATCGGACTTTCTTCCACGGATGTTGTATATGTATAGCTACGATCATGGCTCTCTAGAAGGTTATCTTAATTTTACACTGAGCGTAGCGCCAGATGGAGCACATTCACAGAGTTGCCGATACAGGTAAGGAATGGCTCACCTCTTCTGAACGCCGTTCAAACATAAACTACTATCACTTCCGTTTTTAATTGATCCTTTGGATAATTTTTTTCGCTTCGAATAACGTAGAGATGCCGTTCGCACGTATCTGGTTTATGTTACTGACCTAATTTTATAATCAGGCTTTAAGCTCAAATAGCTCAATTATTCTTCATGTTGTCTGCGTCATACGTACGTACGTACGCGTATTGCACTTCACAGAGACTTCCGCGACTCACAAGGGGTCCACACTACCTTCTTTTGGAAGCTGTTGGCTGCACGATTTGCCTTTGTACTAATCTTCGAGGTAATAGATTAAAAAAAAAATAATAAGTGTAAGGGTGATTTTTACTGTATTAACGATTATACCTTTCCTTAATATATATTTAATTTTATAATTTTTAATCAAGCTAATTGAAACCGCTCTAAAAATTTGTTTTCGTTTCCTTCAAGAAGATAGACGCTAATTACTCTGGTACAGAACCTTATTCCAGATGAACCATGTTTAATTATTTTTACTGACTAATTTCATCAGCAAGGGTGCGGTGATTTAAGCAAATTGTTTTATAGTTTTTCGGCTCATTCGTGCTATGAGATAATCTAGTTTCGAAAGGCCACCAAGGTACAATAATATTTGATATCCTTGGGGATCCAATACTCAGACGGCACAGACCTTCAGAAATGAAAGGTATAGTATCATATCGTCAGAGCTCCAAGTATGTGAATATTTAAATTTTGTTGTTTACTCCGTTGTGTTTGTCGGATGTTAGCATGTCGTCTTTGCAATTTGCCACATAATTGACCTACTGGTACCGGATGTGCCCCAGGACGTTACCATCAAAGTGAAACGAGAGCGTTACCTTGCTAAACAGGCTTTCACCGATTCAGAACACATCCTCAAGGTACATAACGCAAATATTTCCAGAACAGTCATTTTGTAGAGACGAATTTTTTTATTTGACTCATATCCCACTGAATCGTTAATTTAGTGCATGTGGACAAATGGCACGGGGTTTATAGAAAAAAAACGCATTACCACAGATAAACAGTGAAAGGCACTTGACTGGTAAGGCTCGAAGCTTTTAGTCCCTCTAATAGCTCGAATCTGAGCATAGACACATTGCAGGTTGTGGTGTGAGCCAGCCGTCTGAGGAGAAGCCTAAGGGCGTAGGTTCCGGACGTAAAACACGAAAAATACTACAATTATATGCACTGACTCTATTGAACTGGAAACCACTTGTTGAGATAAAAATTTGAATAGGGATCCTGCGATTGTGATCCTGCTGTTGACGTACCCACATCATAGCACATTGCTGCAGAAATATGGTAGTCCTGACCTTTTTATGAGCGATGCAAAATGATAGACAGCACGTCTGTGTGCAAACTTTTCTTTATTGATATATCTCCCCATTGCTATAGGGGTAGGAAGAAAGTGCTGTTTTCGGCTACTTACCGAAAACATGCACTGCGATCGTTTTGTTTATTCTTCAGTCGGCTTCCTTCCTCGGGTATTTTGTTTACCGATCATCGTTTGACGTGTGTGTGGTACCCTGCAGTAAAGAGGGACAAAACATCGATTAAAAAAGTGATCTAGCATTTCCTCGCTCGTAAATCGCTCAACAAATCTGGGAAAACGTTCTTGTTATTGACATCTTTGCAGTTTTTGATCAGGCTGATTGAATGAATGACGTTACGAACACTGTGAAGAAACTTGAAGAAATCGGGCATCGATTTATCATTACTGATGATACTTTGTTACTTAATTTAAATAGAACGTGTATTATTAAATATATTTTGGAAACATGCACTGTGGAAGCCTAAACAGGCCTTCAGTTGGGCCTTGTGCCGGCTCTTAGTTAGAAATAGCATGATGCAATAGTCACGCAGTAAGACACAGTCTTCTATAGAAAATACACAATTCTCTGTCAACGACGTCATGTAAAGGTTTTTTATAAGCCATTATAGATACAGCGTTAAAGGCTCGATTTTTTTTTTTTTTTGGTACTTTCTTCTGTTCATCTCTCATCGGTTACCTTCAACATTCCTGTCATTTTTCCCCCTTACCACCTATCAAATCCTGTGTGCGCTAACTATGTGTACCAATGTGTATAAGCCAAAATCCTCAGAACTTGCGCATAATATAGCGTAAGTTATTCAACTTTGTTTTTTTCATATCCGTCGTTTTTCATCTGTGCCGCAAAATAAACGAAATTACATCTTTATTTAGGTAATTGACGCTTCTAAACTGATACCCTAACGAATCCTATTTCTAACAGCTGACAATGTAAAACATATTTGGAAAAACTTTTTTTGAAAAAGCTGCATAGATATAAAGGTGACCATAATAACAATAATAATAACAACATGCTGCACCAGAATAATAAACGAATCCGTGCCTTCAAAATCTGACTTACAATTTCTACAGGATTAAATAGAGGCAGCGAAAACGGCAGAAAATATTTCTTAGCTACTTTGAGGTAAGTGTCAGGTCTAGCCTTTCACCTACTCCGTCATACAGCGCTCGATCGAGTTGAATATTTATTATTATGTTCCCGTCACTTGAAACTATCTATCTATAACAAAGCGGAAACTAAAATACAAAAAATTTCAATATGGCCATTTTTAATTTGCCCCTTAACGATGAAGTGAAAAAATCAGCTCTATACCGTCCTTTAGCCACCTCCTTTAACTCGCCGAGGTGGTGGCGCTTCGATCGAATCTACTTGCATGCAGTCGGTCTTTGAAATCGCAATGAAGATAACTAGCAAAGACGGGTGCGCGAGTTGCCTCTGCCATTGTTTTGTCAGGCACAGACCGTCATCGTGAGTGATCTATCAGAAAACTACAATAATACTTACAGAGTCTATCGGTGATTACTAGCAGTGCGATTTCGCGTTTGAGTTGATATAAGTTATGCGAGGGACCAATCGCTTAGCGTTTTTCGAAGTTATTCAGTGATGTAAAACGACTCGAGTCTACTAGGCCGGAAAGCAGCCACGCTACTGGCGAACAAGTTTTCGTTAGCGTTGTAAATATTTTGAACGCTAGCGGGAGTTTGCGATCTCGTGACCGATCTAGTTCGCATATGCCGCGTCTATTTACATGTAATTACACTATCAATTTCAGATCGTTAGAAATGAAGATGCATTTGATGAGGAGGAAGGAGCGACGTCTCGAGGTGCTGCCTACACCAACGAAACTAGTTTTGATTTCCGGATGAATCTGCCTGAGTCAGGTGAATTAGCCAATTCGGGTTAGAGTGATGATTAATCCATGATAATATTTGTAGCAGATACTTTCTCTGTGAAGCCGAACATAGTAACGGACGCGATTCCAACGTTTAAAAGCGTAACTCAAAAAATTCATCGATCGCCCGTAGCAGATGTGTACGTAGATCCAGTACGTAGAGGGGACGATCTTGCTGGTGATATGCCTCTTGCTCAAAAGGCAACTTACCTATGATAACAACCTATGTGAAACGTGGTAATATTTGATCGAGAAAAAAAAAATAAAGACATTTGCCTGATATATGAATTATTTAAACCGAAAAGCGTACGATCGAAGAGAAAGGAATATTGTACATCGATAACAGACAGGTCACTGACACGACAGTCTTTTCCCTATTACTACTCTCTACATTAACCGCTTTTAGGCTTGTAGGGGACAATTGATACTGGCACGTTCTGGAAAGTTTATGGCGCTGTACTTCGGGATCATAGCATAATTTTCGGGGTTATCGAGCATAGACGGAAATCATCGCGCCACACAACCAGTGAATATTATTAATAAATGATTCCATCGGGAATTGCTTCAACCATATCAACAGGGATTTGATTTCACATATATATGTTGACATTTTCTGGAGAAGCGTCTCGCCTTATAGAAAGCTGTACGGTTATGCGCCAATGACCATCTGCGTGGGCGCTATCTTCAATGGGGTATCTACATCGTGATAATTATAATAATCGTGTATATAAATAAGGGTCGAAAGTCTATTATTATACACCGTATATTGTATGAAACATTACATACATACGTGGAAAATTTATCGGAAAAAACTATCTTCCTCTATGTTATAACAGAAAACGACGACAGCAAGCTCGCGCCTCAGTTATGAACAATTTCAATCGGAATAACTAGCGATAAAAGCGTGATATGAAATGTTTTGCGGCACGTTGCGATCTCTTCAACAAATTTACGTTGTTATTACTATTGTCAATGGTAGTTGTTATTGTTGACGTTTATTGTATATATGGCTGTATTAGGTTGAACGCGTTGAATGTTCTAGATGGGGCATCCAGCAATCCTACAACCGATAGAGTAGGAACTTTGCTCATTTGAAAAGTCAAGCACAGATCTACATTATATGGCTATAATGTATTCGTGCTACCTGTGCACATAGAGAAGTTAAGCGTTACCAAATGTGGCCGCCTATCAAAGGCAACGTATCTGCTGTCTAGTTACCGGTCGATTCATTAATGGAAAGGTCTACAAACAACGAATCATCGGCCATCCACATTGCTCTGTCAGTTAGGTTTATTAATAAATATATGTAAATAGGTCAGTTTATTAATAAATAGTTCCACCATTTGAAAAGTACAATTATTGACTTTACGTGACCAATGTATGCTTTTATAGAGCTGCATTCAGTTATTTGTAGCATGGACTGTCCTACATGTGATGCGAAATAATTTCTCTTAACTAAATTTCGCTTATGGACAACGTTTGGGCCGCTAGGCGGTTAAAGCCATCTTATTAATTAGTCTCGCTCCATCTCGATGGGAAACGTGGTGTATGGGTCCAAGACGTTTCGTGTTAAGTTCTTCAACCGCTTGTCATGGGCGTTGAATCCGAACTTCTGAGAACTGAATAATACTCAAAAGTGTATGCGAGTCCAGTTGCAGATAGTAAAACAGACGTACGATGCCTAGACAACAAAAAAACACTAGAAAACTGGTTGTATGATGCGGTCAATATTTGACGCCAGCTATACTAATATTAATGTTAAGCCTGGCCTCATTTCAACTTGTCTTATAACATGTAGTCTTGTCAGCGCGCATCTTTAAGAAAATCAGAATGGTGAAATATGCAGCTTATTAAACAGCAGATATTTTTAGAACGGGTCGTTACGAGTGGGCCGTTTGTTGACTGGCTGCGATGATGGGGTGTAGAGGATTACGAGTCTCCACACTGACAAAATAGTTATCTAGCTGAAACGTACAACTGTTCTGCTTATATAGCGCTGTACGACCACAGCTCTGAACCGTAGAGAGACTGCGCTGCATCATATCTACGACTTGGTCGTATCAATTCAACGTTTGTTGTTATTCATTTAGTGGCTAGTTTCGAGGAGATGCTGTAGACGGCTCTGGCATCTGATAGTAGCGTTACTGCTCTACTTCGAATAAGACGAATTGGGATTGGTTTCATTTTGTATCATGTGAAAGGACGAAACCTATACGGCAGCACAATGTCTTTCCTCTATTCCTAAACCTTTTCGTCTATAGAACGATAACTATGGAAGTGAAAGCTGAAGCCAGATGTTTGCTGGCCTAATAACTAGGCACAGTGGCGATGATAATCTAAGTCTGATACAGCTATTCATTTCAGTGTGGACGTACGAGATCTACTCAGTAAAGACGCTACTCAGCAATGATTGATCATGGAAACTATAGATCGATAACTTTTAGTTACTCACGTTATTCTAGAAAATCGACTGAGGACGCAGTATGTTATGTGATGAGGAAGTAAGCATTAAAGTAACCTTCAAATACACGCGTGATAATTGGAAATGTACAATGGATGCAAGTTCCAAGAAGTATACAGTAGAATAGATAAATAGATTAATCCGTTCGTAAACTTTTTTTTTTTCAATTAATCATCACCATTTTCTGAATCGCTCATCTTTTTTTGACCTACATTGAACTAATAGTAGTTTTTCGGACGTCACCCGGATCGTCGTTACACAGTACTGCAATGTTTACCATATATATTCAATGGGAGGTACAACAGAATTTGTAGGATTGCCTATCTCGCCTAAAAATCATTCCAACTACTGCTATATACATAGTAATACGAATCAGTGATTTTACTGCATCGGCTATTATCATTGCGATTTTAAAAATTCATTAGATAACATTATATATGTCTATAAGCTTCTTCATTCTTATGAAAGGCTAGTTAGTGCTTGTGTGTGGCATGATATAATTAGTCCAGTGTTTAGGTTGCTTTTGCTAACTGTCGACAATGGCGCCCATGTTTAAACGTAGACTCAAATAGGGTCTTCGATATATTGTAAGGGTCAGTAGAATAAAAAATTAAGTCTCGGTATATTCGTTGGTACGTTCTGATTTCGGTGGCTGAAATCATTCATTTATGTTTTGCTTAATTCCCTTCTTCCTCTGGAATTTAACATTATTCTAACATAGTATTAACTGTAATTCAGCTACAGTGCTTCTATATTAAGAAGGTCGGTATAGTACGATCATTTTCTCAGAGTCGTCTCTTTGAGGACCTATAAACAGTCGGAAGGATGATGCAACTCTATTGTACCCACATTGCAATATAATTCTACCTTATAGCTTCATGTGTTTTCTTCTTTATGGGAGATGCACTTTTGCTACCTGAAAAAAAGTGGACGATGATGATCGTTTGCTTCTCGCAAAGAAGTAAGCTACTGTTTCTTTAACACAGACCAGGTTACGTCACCGCCAAATGCTCCGCACAACTTCCCGCCCATTTAAACTTCATCGCTGTATGTTCTTGCTAGCAATGAACTGTGAGAAGTAAACCGAAAGCAGTCATGGTAATAAAAAAAACATCATATAAAATATATAGGAAAAGGGAGAACATCGTGATTTGGCTATCTGTCTACACAAGCGTGTGACAACAAAAATATTACGATACCATAGGAAATAGAGATATAAACGATAAGCTATTCATATCAAAAAAAAAAAAAAAAAAAACTGTCGCGGTAATCATGGTTTGTTAACGATTTGAATGTTAAGCAAGTAAAGCTACGAATCCCTAGCAAAATATGCGCTTGGCTGAAATGAGGAAAATGCATAAAAAATCATGACATTTGTCTTTCTCAATGGATTTATATGTATAATAGCTAATATTCACCAATACGATGAAACTAGCGCACATTAGGAAGGTAACGATGATGAATAAAGAAGTAAACATAAATTGCAAAGGAACATATATGAGGAAAGTTTCTATATAATTAGGTACGGACTTAGCCTTGCGATTTTGGCCTACTTTGCCGTCTATTGAATTCTTTAACAGTCTAAGATAAATGAATAGTGATTCCGTTAAATTCATATTGAGCCAAGAGTTGTTTCATCGGTAGTATTGCTCAGCTGACTCTGTTACTTATAGTGTGCTGCCTTTTAGTAGATTTCCATAATGTGGTCATGGGCTTTTTTGCTGCTAACTGCTGAACGGAATCGGTTAACCTCTGAGAGGCTTTGATTACTAGAATCTGCTGACTTATTGATTCTGTTCTCAGGATGTCATCTGTATTTCTTTATAAGATATATATACATATATATTTGCCCGTATTATATCAAATGGGGACTACTAGTATCGTAAAACTTTTTTTTTTTTTTTTTTTAATATTAACTGCTTCCGATTAAGTGAAGGTATTTTATAAATTGTATGGTGCTTTTACGTATTTTAGTTGATGCAGCGATCCTATCGCCGAGCCATCATTGTCAAGGATTGAGAATTAGAAAAAAATTTCTTTGTTATTAAATAGTTGCATCTGTTATACTGAGTCAAGGCTTGAATATTTCTGTACGGAACGTTGTCGAAAGCTCTATATTTTTTTCTTTTTCAGATTCTTTTTATAATAAATGTTGACATCTTCTAGACTTATCCTGAGAATAAGTTGCGGAATTTTTTCGCAAAAATCAAACCCAAAGACTTAATCAAGTCTTCGGGATCACCACTTTGCTGTGGCAGCAAGGATTTACTTCCACTAGAAGATCTAGCAGAGATAAGTTTTATATGGGGTTTCTCTAATAGATTAATGAAACGGCGTGATGGCTATACCCCATAGTAAAGATTCGTCATTGTTGAGGTAATCAAAGCACTCGAAAAAACGCGGTTTAGCCCCTCCGACTGCGCCGCCTCCGTCGATGCGAAAAGTTCGAGCTGACAAAGTGGCACCTTATATGAAAAAATGATTTGGAAACATATTTCTCTATTGTGTTAGCAATTGTTTGTTATAAGCTGTCCATGTATTAAAGATTTACTCAGAAAGCTATTCAAAATTTGTTCGGAACAGGCTTGGCTTGCCAGGGTTTTTTGATTACTAGAACAAGTCCCTTTTTATGTACGACACTATATTAAATTGTCAACATTTAAACAACATTTTAGGTAAAAACTAAATTTACTGGAATCCAGCTTGTCGAGGGCCTTCAAATCATAACACCAACGACCTCATGACATAGATTTCTACGGAAACATTCGGCCACCATTTTGTCAGCAGAAAACTTTTTACCCAAAAAGAAATCGTGCTCACACTTCAATTTCCTCATGGACATATTTGCGAGATCTCATCAACGATTTAGCCAGTTAAGCAAATTAGCATTGTGTCACCATATAGGAAGAAAAATGCCCCCGGAAAAAGAGTATTCTCACACTGGAAAAAATTCTTATCCTTTTTCCTAGACTTTATCAGCTCGGCAAAAATCACTATGTTACCGCCGAATAGAAATACATAAAAATCTAAAATTTTATTTGAAAGCATATATTGTATTCATTTAGTAGACCTTGAATAATAATCCATTTTCCGATATAAGCTTTTAATCGACTTGTGTAAGTCGTGTCCTCAGAGGAGTTGTTTTGTGTGCGAAAAAATCGCGGATCCCAAGTTACAGGCTATGCTAATTATTCAGTGTTGTATAAGAGAACAGGAGAAGGATCTCCTTCGACTCATGAAGAACATAGCAAACAAATAAATAGCGTTTACATCATATTGGTGAACTTTGAGCTAGCTACTATAGTGTTTCTGTAAACGCTTAATAAAGGTAAGCTATTGTTGCCTAGAATAGCAAATGTTTTTTGCATTTAAAAGACAATCCAGTAGATTCGCTTCGTTGGCCCGTTTCAATTAATAAACAGGTTCTAGTCTCTTCGTTTTGTGCATAGGTGAAATGACAAGTTTTGGAAGTATTTGGACAGACCGCACGTGCACCGTCACCAGCATAAAGTAATGGCAGTGTTAAGTGAGACGAGTGCAAAATCTATGAAATGAAGCCAGTTACTTAATAAATCGGCGGCTGATACCATCAGCTATAGCGGGTTTGTACCGCAGGCGACACGACCGTAGGAAATGTGTGCCACATAACATTCACTGAAGCATTATATGCTTTGAATTTGCTATTATTATCTTTTTACCTTGGTTCTGACTTCGCCCTATGCTAAGCGACCTATGCGAAAACATTTCAAAAAAGTTCCCATTGTCTCGGCTCTGCCCATCCGATGCGTAGATGTAAACAATTACGAATATGTAACTGATGGCAATGGGCTGGCCGTAAGACGATCCCGTCTCCAAGCGATGACATATGTGTCATTAACATTAAAATATCGGCCAGTTCAGTCCCGTGATAGAATTCGCATTGTGCAAAGTACAGCTCAGAATGGACGCGACTAGTTCCCAGATCAGTGCCGTTGCTGGTAGCTTGCCGGTTTAAGACTGCAGCCACTGCGGGCCGTCTTGAGGCACAGACACCTAACAAATCGGTATTAATCTGTGTCGTTGTGACGAGGAAGCTATGGTGCGTCAAGGTAGGGGCATCAAACGACGAGTTGACCTTTCTTTGTCAGAGATATGGAGGGTCTCGATTAGATAGCAAAATCAGTCTACACTATAGGCGATAATAGTGTGCTAACGAAATATCTTGACTGTACTGTCTTACGATCACTATGCAGCGTTCCCCAATAACAGTCAAAAAAAAAACGCGTCAAAGCTTTTGGCCAACGATGCTACGGTTATATATATGGAAGTGCTTTTTTCAGTATTGCAGTGTATCGTTCCGTACATCGGTATTAATTAGTTTTTGGCCAGCTTTTTTTCTACCTCAGCCTTCTTTACCTCCGCTCTGTCCTAATTTGACCTTTATTATTCATAAGGGAAACAATTTAAAATGAAGGAGATTCAATGCACTATCAAGCATGACAGCAAATCGACGGTGCAGCTTGAAATACGTATCGAAATGCGAATTTTCTAAAGGGTAATTTAATTGACTGAATGGTTATAGCACCGATACGCGACAGAGCCGTCACACATCCTTCACCATCCTGGTAGCACCTGGATGTTTTGTTCTACTCTGTTTTCATGCAAGCAAAGCGCCATATTGTTTTAACTATGCGTTGTTTTTTTCTTCAAAAGTTTTGGTTTGCCAATAGTGTTTTTCTACTGACGAGATAAAAAAAAATATTACCTGCAAGCTGGAAAAAGGTTTGCCGATTAATCGACATTATGTGTTGCTTGACATCATTATAGGAAACCATAACCAACAAGCTGTTAACGTCAATTCAATACTATGCATGTGAATCTATGAATTCCAACCAGAACCAACTTACATTATTAGGCTGCTGCAATAAGATCCAATAACCATACAACTTAACGTTTAATTCCACCTGATCTACCGAAGGTGAAAGTTTACCGCTGGCTTACCATTTTAACTGCACTACTGCAATGTAATATGGCAAATGGACAAGATAAAATATTACGATTCAAATAACCCGCTATTATCCGTGATGTGGATTACGTCGAGCCCGCGTTGCGTCGACAGCCATCTTGCAGTGGTTCGAGTTGTGTCACGCATTTGACTACGAAATCGTAATAGGAGCGTAATTCAGGTCTCTGGTGCAACGAATTGATCATTTCAGTGATTTTATGGAAAAATTCGGATTGCGTATCGCTCAGTCATTTGACCCTATAAAATAAAAAATTGAAACTTCAACCTGTGAGGGTGATAGCGCTAAGTTACTTACCAGAAAAAAATTTGGCTCGCCACTAACTAAAAATAAAGCTTCTTCGAGCGTAGGCCTACTAAAAAAAGGAAACATGCTCCTTTAATACTACGGATAGATGGCGAGTTTTGTTGAGATCCCCTAATAAATACTAATAAATTTTCTTTATGGCTTTGTAGCTAGGAAGTAGGATCTTCTGAATCGCCGAAGAGACCTGTTTTCGACCAAACTGGTAGTGGGCGGGTACAATATGCACTAGTTCACATTACCATACTAGAAATATATCAATTTCTTTTTGAACCCTTAGCCTTGTTTTTTCGATAGAGATTGCTCGTTATGTAAACGGTTCGCTAAATAATTAATTATTCTTAATTCGCCTAATAAATTATTCTTAATAGATTTCTCTTCACAACTTCACTTGTAACCTTGCAATGAAGAACCTGGCACTTCCAATAAATGCCGCATAAAAGTAGACATAAATCTCTGTTTGATGATAACACTCTGCTGCTATATATTGAAAGTAGACTAGACGTTTCTATTAGGAGTAGATGAGCTCATTATTCAAAGTTAACTTCTATAACAAGAATGAACAAATTGATGTTATCACGCTGTATTTTTTCAATTTGTTAGACTTTCAAGTGGTGTAAATCTCTCACGATAGAACCTCGGATAGACCCAATTTCAAAAGTACGCGCGATTATAAAATGACTGACGTTTGTATACCTCGTCTGTGACACGTTCGACAACTTGAAGTTATTTACGTAAGCCGGATTCTTGTGATACCATTTGCTGTCACGAAATTTGTTTGATATCACATGTAGCTCAACGACCACCTTCGACCTTTAGATCCGTTTGCCGACGGTATCTTATCACAGGTGTATATATGCACTGTATAATTATATAAGACCAAGTTTTTTTAAGCATTAAGCAACCTTTGCCTTGCCCTGCCCTGGGATAAGGATTCACTCGCAGATTTGTAGAAGGTACGAATGAAAAAACAAGTATATTGCTTAGTCTCTTTTAGACGTACCTAAAATACACTCAATTCTACAAAATGCTCGAATTATGATTTTTGGGCTACCCTTTCTTTTTTCCCTAAACTCGGCCCTCTTCTGTTAGAATCGAAGCCTGCTTCTTAAGTGCAAGCGGATGCGCTTAAAGATAGAGGCCAACTACTGTCTACGGCCCGCTAAGCGTTAGAATTTCAAGACTGATTCAAATAATAATTATAATGAATGGCTTCTTCAGCGATTAGCTAAGCATTGTGCAGTTGTCTCTGAGCCATTTTGATATAATTTATATCACCAGTTTAGACGCGTACCAAGAAAAAAGCTCAGTAAGAATAAGCATTATGCTTAATTCTTACAAAATAGGCATTTAGCATCAATTCAAATAGTGGCTTCGATATAAAATTGAAATACGCTCGTAATCAAAATCTCTGCATTACCAAAGAACATATATCCTTTGTAAAAACAAAGTAACATACACGCTAAAGGGGAAGTTGTTTGTTGCGCTTCGCGAACGCGGGAAACGCTTCGCAAGTGTTTTTGATTCCAGCTCAAAGTGCGGTTCAAGCCTGGGTATCTCAGGAATAAATGGTAGGCCTTTTCCGTGTTAGTTGGAGGCAATAGGGATTATTAATTTGACTCCACCAAGCGAGCGTTCATTTATCCATCTCCTCTCCAAACTGATTCGAACCCGAGGGTGTCATTTTTTCAGATGGTACGTGTGTGGCCTGAAAACTTTTCAACCTTGTTGACCAATCAGCGCTTGAAGATTCCCTTTTGAAATTCGGTTAGAATTTACTTCTACTGTCTTTCTTTATGTGAACGACGATCACCACGTGCACTAAAAAAAAAAAAAAAATTATTACTTAAAAACTATTTTTTGTGTTTTTTTAAAACGCCAACAACTTCTTTTTTTTATATATCAAAACGCTGACGTCATTGAGGAGCGCCAAGGCCAGTCATGTTATTGTTATGATCAGCACTATTAGACGCATTAAAAGCATTTTCGATAAAAGCTTATATGAGCATTAGCTCTCATCGTCTTGTTTCGATGGTAAAAGCATCCATATTCTTCTGTTATATATACATACATAATTGCTCTATATACATGAAAAATCACCTTGGCATTCACCTTCATAGTGACAAGCTAATCAGATTTAAAGACGCTCTACGAATGTTAAAACAAGAAAGATGGATAGAATGTATTGATATTAAAATAGGAATATCTAACAATGCATTTTCTTTGCGGAAAATCTTTCCCGGATGAGACAAGAATGAGGCACTTTAGCTGATGCTTATCCAACTCAACAAGGCAGAACTTGAAGTAACGCCACATGAGGAAAAACCGTTTGTAAAAAATCGTTAACGCTTAAATCTTCGAGTTAAAAATACCCAGAAGTCTAGGGACCTGCGTAAGGGAAGTTAGCAGATCTCCTGATTTCATTCTGGTAGTACTTTCTAGATTTAGTTACATTGTATAGGATTTTTATCGTTAATTTAATTGTAGTTTTTCCATTTACTCAATTACCCAGTACACAGGTTCTAATAAACATCAGTAAGATCCGTTGTAAGATGTTATAGAATCGAATCACTTTTATTTGAACCGGACATGGTGTATAAGGTCATAGGTTTTAAGCCTACATTGTATCTGCACCGAAAGAGGGCAAAAGCAGACAGAAATAGAGACGAGGTCAGTGGATTTACAGTTGAAGAATATCATCAAGGTAAATTAGGAAACGAAACGTATATTACATAGCCTAATATGATGAGCTCAGACCTCGAAGACAAATCTGCGGGTTTCAGAACACAACGACGCGTCATCACAAATCTTGTGTCAGGTCTAAAGAAATTAGTTTAATCGATATACTATCAAAGAAAAAAGGTCGTCATCACTATCTCAACTTATGCAGTTTGTGCGTGGGGGTAACTTTCTTTATTGCTAACTTTGATAGGTACTCCAAGTATCGCATTTCGCACATCAAAAAAATCACATGACCACAGCGTCACAACAAATCTGTAAATGACAACCTTCAATTGGTTTGTCAAACCCCAACGTTTCAACCCTTCTTTAGATTTCAAATTTCGCAAATCCGTTACGCCATTTCAAAATCAGAAACGTTGGCAACCTACTTTGGTCATCGAGATAAACCAAGACTGACATCCGAAATTGAGGCTGGTATATTAGAGGACCTTGTCAATTCTAAAGATCTATTTTATTTCCTGCATTAAAGGCATTTGAACTTCGCGCTTTAAATTTAAGACAGTACACATTAGCAATGTACTCAGTGATTTACGAGTGCTAATCCGCCATATACTTCAATGTATGAATGCATGCTAGTTCCTGAATAGGTACTGAGAGAAGAAAAGAACCTAGTGAAAACAATCAAGCTTCGCCCACTTCATGACGCTAGTTGGCGAGACGCTCGATATTTCTCAGATTCGTTCCGCCTCGAGCTTAGTCTAATTTTATCGGCTACACCTCGTCTCCCAGATTGTATGACGTATTGGTCGACATGATTAGGGCTACATAGCCTTTTCTAAAGCCTCAAATATTATATTTTGATTATAGAACTCGGACTGTGCTCTATTTATAGTAATGTGGGACATACTAATTTTTTTAGTGTCCCATACTTTGGGCCATTTTTTTTGACCGCAAAGTGGCTGAGGACGCATAACCCTAGTTACGATGGCTGACAGCCTTCGATAGTAAAATTTAAATGAGCCAAAGAGCACCCTTTATAAGATCGTAACTTGCTAAGGATCAGACCTGTTACTCTGAGAAAATTCGAACCACAACCAAGGTGACCCACCGTCGCCACCCTCACCAACAACCTGAGTTAACTAATTTTTTAATCTCCACCTTCTACTGCCGTCGTATGTTACCAAGCTCTATACTCTTCTATTCCTGGCGCATTGCCTTACTTTTATGCACAATTTTGCCTAGCCTTGGCAGTGTTTTACACGTGTGAGACAAGCTGATTTTCAGTTGGCTAGTAAGAATTTCTCGCAGCCTCGGTGTCCGTTTTTTCGTATCACTGTCATGATTTCTAACGGTGTGGCAGCACTTCGCGACTACCTACGGCTTCCTGCGCAGCCGTCGTTAATGCCGTAACCTCCTTTTCTCAATCCCTGTAAAACTATCGTTAGCCACGTACGCATGAAGCAGTACCAGCAGCATCTTGCCGTTGCGCGCTGCTGCTGCTGCTGCTGATGGTGGCAGACCCTTGCCATCGAACTTTCAGCTTCTCCAATAACGTCGTCAGTGAACGTTTACGTTGCATTGCTTGCATTACATTCATTACTTCACGTTACTTCGCTTCGTCTTGCTTTGCCACTGGCGTCAAAGCCGCCGGTTGTGCGACCACTGCCAGCTCCGGGAGTGTAGCCACGGCCGTAGCAGTAACAGCAGCAGAATCGCTGGCGCGTTTTTCCGAAGCGGGTCGTCCGCTTGCCGTTAACCACGTTGTCGTCGTCTTAGCCGTCGGATTTTAGTGGAACAAGCGCCGTCGTCGACCGGCAGGAAAGCAACACGCCTCAGACACCACCAGCTGAGGTATCGAAGCACCGAAGTTGTAGAATAGCAGCTGTAGCAAACAGCTGAAACAGAAGTCGCCGGATAGCTGCAGCAAAAGCGATAGCAGGAGCAGAACTCCGGATTGGTAGGACAACGCACAGCAACGTCAGATTGGCAGACTCTCGATTCCGATGGGCAGTAGGAGCAGCAGTGGCACAAGAAGAAGGTATTGAGGCTCTCGCTGGACCGTTGTCTAGCTGCGGTGGGTAGCGAAGTTTTTAGCATTAACGAATAGAGCAAACGAACGTGGCTATACCAGCCAGCGCCAAGTTCGAGGAAGTTGCAGTAAGACCGCGGCTGAAGATAGCGAAAGATCCGGGCAAGTTGAGTTTGCCTGCAATCATCGCTCGATCAACTGTTAGAAAAGTGCGCAAACAAGGGTTGAGGTGACAGCCGTGAGGGGATAGCCGGTGTGTGCCTATCGAACCAACGAAGAAAGACAGATTACTTCGTCTCCCTTTGCCCAACTCATTAAATTCGTTTTCAACGCTTCAAGCCAACAGTTAGTCATGCACAGCCCGGTTGCGGCTTAAGGTTGACGACTGAATGCCAAAAGATTTTGATTGTTGGATACAACTCAGATATAAAAGTGAGCAGCGATCTAGAGAGAGGTGGTAAGCCAGAGAGAAATCTTTGCCTCTGATTCGAAGTGGCGTTGGCAAATACAAATCTGGGCTGGTACCGACTGACCAACCACGGTGGGATATTGCTGCATCCAGCCCACAATCGCTAGATCTATTGTTGGGAATTCTTCACAAGAAGCTGGGCGTTTGGGTCGGACTGTTTGCCGGCGTCGCGGTGTCGCAAAAATCTACACAAGTTGTCTGCATACGTCACCCACCTGTTATATTTGCAGCCTTGTGCTTAGGCTCTACCCAATTGTTATTTTGTGACTCGTCTGTGTAGTGGAGTGTCTCGCTCTATGAGTGCCCAAGCGGAGTACTCGACGTAAGGACAACCTAGTAATCGTTCCTAAAATTGACTGGTGATACATCGAAACTCATTTGTGCTGGCCGAAGGACAGAAGAGTTATCCAGAATGACTTCGAACAACCCTAAAATCAGACATCGTAAGTAGAACAAAAAAAAAAAACAGTTCCTTTTCAAACTATAATTTTGCTATTGTCTTCACTTTATAATGTGATTCATTATTTGAAAAAATGTGCAACATACGCATTAGTTGCCGATAACCAGATTCGGCATTTAACTATATGAATATCCCCCGCCATCTTTAAGTTGTATCGAAATTATTTCAAATAATTTAAGCGGCATTTGCTTATATTTCTATCCACAATGCCCGGAATCCGGTACTTGTTGCAGTTGAATATACAAGTATAGGCAATTTAGATGAGACAAGGGTTATTCGTGGAAGTTATCGACAAAACGATAAAACGACAAAACCAGGCGTGTTGTGAGGTTTCTCTTTTTTTTTTTTGTAGAAACACTTGTGTTTAACTTCCACGTTGTTCGTTTTTACATGTCCTGGTTTATCGCGTTTATTTCGAATAACGAAGATAGATACCCTATGTGAAAACGTAGAGAGATTAGTAAACATCTTAATTTAAGTCGCATGTTAAAATAGTATTTCAGATTTTTACACCTTCTATATGACAATGGGTCAGTTTCTCAATAATCAATCACATCATTGCTGAAACCGCGATTTTTATAACTTAGATAATGTTGATACGTAATGTATATTGGCTGAAACTTTACCACATGGTGTGACAAAATTAATCCGTTAATTTTTGGTATACAGACACGAGGTATTGTTATGAAGCCTATTAAAAAAATCCTACATTGGGCTACAGTACTATATAATCAGACAGATCCGTCTTGAGGTAAGGAAAATTGATTTATTATTTGTTTATAACAGGATTTATTGTTGTACGTTTTCCGCTAAGAAGTGTGACATCCATCGTACTAAGTTAGCACAGTTAACATACACTGTTTATCGTTGTTCATTATCGATTGGGCACCCAGGCTCAATGCAGAGCCGAGTCTTTAAGCGTCTATCCCCACTCGCCCTTATGCAGTATAGTTTCGCTACCACCAAAAATAACCCATTGCAAAAAGACTGACTTCAGTGTGGGGCTAGCGCACCCATATTAGGAATGTCAATGTTAAAGATAAATTAAAGTAGTATCATTCTTCAAATTACATTTGACTTACGTCGTTCTATCCTAGGAGCCTTGCTAATGCTCTGTCTGATACCCTACGGTTTTAGTACGCAGCTTATTTTACCAATAATAACTTGTTTATTTTATTATTATATTCCATTTTAACTGTGTTAGTAACTATAAAGTAATGGCGTCAACCGATTATAGTCGCGACTTGGCTAGAGACGAGCTGTAGGTACGAAAGCACCAGAGAGGTACGAAATGGCCAAATTTAACACGTGTCTCAATAGAGACCGTAGTAGGGTATCGAATTTATGGTGCGTGACTGTACTACCAGCTACAATATAACAGCAAATAAAGGTATTCTGTGGCATTCTCGGAACTAGCGCCAGTAGGCGCTTGCGGGCATCTAGTTTAACTGTGACAACCACAAAGATGTCTTTAATCTGCCGAAATGTTCACACCTGTTGAACGTTAGGTGAAGCGACATGAAGCGATTATTTACAATACGACTTTTTGTATGTGTATGTGTTAGCATAAAAACTTCAAGAACGATACAACATTTTCGCCCATTTTTCCTGCTATGAAACTGGGCGTAGATCAACATTGGATCCTCCTGAGCTGGAATCGGTTAGTTAAATGATAACGTAGTTATGATCAAAAGATGATCTTATATAACATTAACAACGACAAAGCGATAGTGAAAACCGATAATGAAAAGGAAATATATCATGGCTATCTGTGACAACATCTGCATCTCTTGAATGCTAAGATCAGCTAGATGGACATTAAATTGTGCAGTCGATAAAAGGTAACTAGTACAGGTGTCAGGTCACCCTATCATTGATAACTGCCAATTCACTTAAAAAATCTACGCTCACTGCCGCCAGTCAGCAAGATGCCATGAAAAACCATGACAAAAGAACAGTCTATGCACTGCCAATAGTAAATCAAAAATGGCAGGTATGACCACAAATCAACACAAAATGTAATAGACCAATTTTCGATTTGTGAAACAATAAAAAAATTAATTAATGGTGCCTTCGAACCAAAAGGAAATTTCGCAAGTACTACTGTTTTAACAACACAATAGAATCGATAGCTTTCAGGTGATCATTAGACTAGCTGCTAAGCGCTCCCGTTAGACAAAGTTGCGCTAGAAAAAAAATAGCTTTCTAACTTTGAACGTGGCGTTACATAACTATATCACTTATATATGTATTTTTTCCCCTTATAGTCTTATTTCTTAGCATTGTTTATCAGAAATTTTTTTAAGACTGAACGAGACGCGATTACAATCATGTCCTTCGTAATAGATCACGAATACACCTCGAATAGCAAGAGTGCCTTTAGGCAGCGATGTGACATAGCTAGCTATACCCGCTGTTTTTATACTGCTAGAAACAAATTAACAGAACACAGAGTGATGATATAAAAACAAATACTTTCTTTACCTACGAAAGAAAGCACAGAAACTTGTAACAGTTATCGTTGTGAAACTGAGCAGCTATAACGTACGCAATTGGCGCGCACAAACATTGGTTTGTTTATTGAGACTTCCGTCTGACATTGATCCGCCTTCTTCGACGGTACCGTCGCACAAGGTACTTCGCTTGATCGTCTCCCGATACGAAGCTAAATCGAATGAATGAAATCCATACACTATTATGGTGAGAGGCCGAGCGTACTTTATTACTGAGTCACGAACAAGGAGATCCAAACATTCAAAAAAATAAAGGTGCCTAGCTTTCAGTTACCTTAAAGTGCGCACCTTATACCTATTCAGACATTTTACAACAGATAAAAACATGTCGAACGGATTATTAAAGCAAACACACAAATTCAGGGAACGTACATTCATTCGTATTGCTGAACAGAAGAAACAATTTTACCTTGGTAATTTTCAGCTTATGCAGCATACCGTCAGCGCATTGTCGTCGCCATTATTTATTTACGATCATATAGTGTTTGTAGGTTTTCACTTTTATCTACACAGAAGGCGGACTATCGAGTTCGTAACATTGTAGGTAACGCTCGTAACGTGATTACTAAGCATGCAGACCTAGGTCACACGTTGTCATCTGTTGAAAAATGAAGTGATAAAAATTTCAATACGCCTCCGGCAACGAACGAAAATGCGCGTGGCACAAACGCTTGTACGCATTTATTTGTTTTTATTTTAGAAGCGTCATTAGGCGAGCGAACTACAGCTGTTAAAGCTCGGCAAAAAAAAAATACGTAAGGTTTTAAATGCAAGATCAACTGCCAAACTTTATAGGGAAATATTTACGTACATACAGTAGTCAGATAAACGGACAGATGATGGGTAAAGAGGTCTATCTAACCGGCCGAAACGATTAGAAATTGGTTGAGTTGCCCAAAAATACGGTAAACCACCCATCGGTCTGGCCCGCATCGTCCTAAGAATGGTGCGCTCTCGTCTATATAAGAGCTGCTGTCGAAACCCATAACCGTCTAACCTTTCCCTTTTTTTGCAAATTATTGGCAATAAATTCCCACACCAGAGCAGGCGTATTCAACAGCGGATCCAGTCAGGTATCAGGGCTGACTGTTTACATTGCCTCTGCCAAACCAAGCACAGCCTCTTTGTGAGATCGCTTCTCCTGTAGCCACGTCGATACTAAGTGAATGAACCAGTAAATCGTCAATGGGTAACTGCTGGCCGGAAGATTTCCAGCGGTTCGTCTTCAATCGCAGTTATGGGATTGACGAAACATAAAACACCGAAGGATGCCGATGAATCGACACAGAATGTGAGCGTCAGCCAAGCACCTAAACAAACGTATATTTTATCCTCATCAGTGTTCCCGCCTTCGTACGTAGATAAAGCGTCTTGCGGTTGTGAGGAAACGGCTGCAGTCAAGCGATTGTTAATACCTCCAAAAGATCATCTTTGTTGAATGGAAAGATCGCAGCGAGCTCATGATAGAACGCCACACGAGGTACGTGAGGTTCCCGAGAAGGTAGTGATCGGCAGAGCGTCAGCAACACTGCAGAGAGGAACGCCACGTTCCGTTTTGAAGCAAAACCTGCTTCCAGAGCAGCCGCTGCTCTTCTGGCTGGTGCTATCAATCGATGCCTAAGCGCTGTGTGTCAAAGCAGACACGGGTGCTCAGAGCATCAAAGATATCGAATTTACATTATAACTCGTACCCCTTCGCGTTAGCTGCCATTGCATGGTATTTCGTACGAGATCGTATAAAAAGGCATAAGTAAGTGCGATACGCGTTGAGAAAGATGTGCTTGCTTATAGGCACGATGTTCCGTCGATATGTACAGAATGCCCTATTTAAGTCAACACTGATTAATCACTTGGTTTGCGTATCGGAACGTCCAAGCTCGGGTATATATGGTAGATAAAGACTGAGAAAATATACATAAAAGTATATGCAGCTGGGTATCCCGGTATTATAATATCGATGGCAGGATGGATGATTTTCGTATCGTAAAGGTAATACCGGGTCTGGTGTTTGTCATCATGGAATTGCGTATTCAATAGAACATAATTACATGACGCGTCAAGTACGCGAAATTCCAGACTTAATTGACGTTCGTTTTTTTCCAATGAAAGCCTTCGAATAGCTAAGCCACACTCGCGGATTGCGTAAACAACTTATTCATTTAGGCCATATATTGTCCTTGAGGACATTATGTAAGAACAATGTGTAACGCATTCATATCATTACTCGTTGCTGCATTGCTGGTTCGTATATTTGCCTGTTACGGTTATTGAACCCTCCTCAATTCTGATTCAATATTATCTTCAACAACCTTTAGTTAACTTAAAAGTGTCGAACTAAGCTTCTATAATAGTACTAATACAATCTCAATGCATGAACCCCTTCGATTCACCTCGTCGCTCGTCCCCCGAACCCCTGGTCCTCTCAACCCCATGGCCTGTCTGAGTTCTTTTTCTGCTTCACGAACATCGCCAGCAGCGACAGAAGCAGCCACTTCCCAAGCAACACTGTAACCGTGAATGTCGTACGCTTCACTGGTATTTAACAGAGATTGAGAGGGCCAATCGGAACTGGGTCCCTGAAGAATTTCGGCCACTGGAGTTAGCAGGTCGGCCCCCTGGCGTAAGTATAGTAACAGTGAATAAATAGCAGGATGGGAGGAAAATTCACTGAGAATCAGTGACCCCGTTGAGTTTTTTGATCGACTACCTTTGAAGCATCAAATCGCTTCTTCGCTGGGTTGTTGCTGTTGGCTCGAACGAAATCTGTCGGTAGTGCTTTGCTTGTCGATGTTATTGCAATTTGTTTCCATGTTAGCGGTGAAAGCCGGATCGACCCCCCGGCGCATCTGTCATGTTGCTGCTAGCGATATTCGCTAAATGATGGTACGCGCCCTGATTACGACGATTATTTGGCAAACAGTGAACGGTCAATACGCTTGTCGTTGCTGTTATTAGTCTCAGTATCTATTGTTAACATAGTAAGTCGGCGTGGCACGTTAACGTCATTTCATCCAGACGGGATGCGAATAGAGCCAGATGAAGCTAAACCAGGCGTAAAGACGAGACTGGTGCTTACTAGAGGAGTGACTGCTAGTATTACTAATAGCGGGAAATAGCAAGATCCGAAACGAAAACGCAAAAAAAGAACGTGGTATAGAAGCGGATTAAAAAAAAACTAACAACATATTGGTCAACTCGAACGCAAAGGACGTGATGGCGATATATGCCGAGATTGGCGGACGGCAATGTGGAATTTCCCTCCGCTTTTTGAAAGTACCGCATGTTGTATCGCGCATAGAGACGTGTCTATACAGCTAGCCTTTATGACCAGACAAATGTTTCTAGGAGCAACTCGAAGGAACTCTATTTTTTGACCCCTTGAAAATGGCCGTCTGCTCATATGAAACGAGGCAAAAAAGTTTTAGCTCGTTGGCCACGCAACCGATTGTTGCATCAGGCCAATGGTGTTCCGCAGTCAGCACTAATGTATCGCAGTGCCCCCGTTGCTTGGTGATTCGTCCGATCCAAGAAACGCGAGGCCCTTGCGAAAGATACTCCAGCTATATATATATATATAGATTATAGGCAAGTGCATTGCCTACCTTGTGACTCGCAAAGAGCAAAGCGGTTTAGCTATTGACAATGGAGCAAGAAAACATTTTTGTAATTTACGATTGAGTTACTAAAATTAAGCGAAAGAATGAAGGATATTTGTATAGATAAAATATTAATGTAGGACGAGGACGCTGAACCGTAAATTGCGGCGTTAATAAAGTGCCGCGCGGCACGTAATCGTGGCTAGACGATATCCATAGGTCAATGTGAATGCTGGCTGTTTTGATTCACGTGCACATATTTCCACAATTCGACATAGAATGTAGACTTCTGCTACGTTGACGCAAGATGCCAATGGCCTAAAGCAACCGGGGATATCTTATGGCTAGCAAATCTTGCATCTAAAATAATTAATGAAATCAATGATCTGTAATTGTGTGAATCATTCCCAGAACAAGAAGATGCAGGATGCGATACAAAATTGGCCCCGTTTGGGAGAACGAGAATTAAGGGAAAAGTTTTGATTTTCGAATCAACGCCTCGGCATCTAAATATTAATTCCGAAAGCTAGAACCCACTTTAAAAAAGGCTTGGCCAATATGCGAAGAAATATCACATATCTCGCTTGACTTTATCGATTTCTCTTTCAAGGGAAGTTAATAAAGTCTGTCTTATGGCATTTAAGACCTATCAAGTTCTCGAAATTCGTTAGAAATAGCTGCTAAAGTTATAACTGAGGGCAAAGATTGAAAGTGTTGCACTCCCGTACATACGTCCACAAGTAAACCCAACGTAAATTTGCGACTCTGTGCCGATCATATAGTACTATATTACCGACTAAAAATTCCATTTTACTCGGTAAAAGAAGTAACGTTCTAATCAATATGGGTCATGTTTTCGATTGAAGCTTCCCGTTCACGTTGCCTACTTCGCCCAGCTTGTTGTAGACCGAATCACTTTCAACGGCCGAGTATAGTTTTTATCGGACCACAAAAAACCCGTCCAATAGACAATAAGTGTCGTAGTCGATCTATTCAAGCTACAGCGTAACCCGAATGAATTAAATGCACATAGTGCTCTTTCTATCGAACATTTCCGCTTCTGTACCACAAACTTGATACATTCGTATTGTAAGGTACGGCGCTGGCCGTAGGAGCGGCAGGCTTCCTTGGATCAACCAGACCTTAACCGTGTTCAAGGTGATCAGCAGTGAAGGATCTTTCAGGGTCAAGCATGCTTACTTTCTTCGAATTGTCCAATCATTTTTCTGTAGCCCATTCAACTGTTCCATTACCGCTGCTGTTATTTTAGCTTCTGGAGAAGCAGCGGCCCGACTAAGACGCAGCGCAGTTCCGCCGTATGTTTCTCCCCTGCATCATAAACTATAATCAAAACTCTCTTCTTCCTTGTTAAATACATTACAGCAGTAACACAGATTTGAGAAAAGTACGATGAGCATCCTACGAGGCTAATTTCAGGTTGGGTAGAGGTGAAAACTCAAACTGATGAACAGCACAGACTGCAGAGAAGAAGCTCGGAACTATGTTGGATGTGAAACATTTATCATAAGAACAAACGCGTCGGATGTGACCATTATACATAGTAAGAAAGAAATTGCGGAACAATGACGAATGCACAGATGCGATACAAACAAAAAAGGAAAGCCTGATGGCTTAAATAAACGTGGAATTCCCGAAGTTAGCTTTTTTTCTGCTGCTCGCGTTGCCTTTATGAGCGATCATCGACAATGACAGAACTACCCTTCAGTAAATTTATTTGATATGATACATTAGTATGTATGCGCGTATACATTTGCATCACGTCGTGCTAGCAGCTGGCCGCTATCTCATACGAAAGTTCATTCGTTTAAACGCTACTATGCCCCGATCGATAGATAACAATTAACGACTTATTACGGTAGTGCGTCGTGTTTCATGGATGACCCTTTCAGCTTAAATTGTCTTAGATACATTAATATTGAACCATCGCACTTCGTTTGCATGGTAGCGACGTGACAACGGCTATGTAATTGCTCTTCGTTTGTGTGTGACTTTACGTCGTGTCTCACTGGCTATTTTAGTTGCATTTTCCCTTTGCTGGTTATTAGCACCTTCAGCACGAGTAGCCTGCGTTCATCGAGCCTCCAACTTCGGTCTATTTATGTAGTCGTCGTGGTCATCATTGCTATTGGTGCTCTATAAGACGTTCTTGTCTGTGTAGTCTCGCGTTGCCCCCACCTGATTTGCGAGAGGGCAGGGTATTCCACTAGAAATGTTCCTAAAGGCCTTCCGATGCGTCGCGCTTCGGCTACTCCCCGATATAGTCCTTTCCGTCGATGTCCTTTCACGTCGATACAATCGTGTCTTTCCCTTCTCGCCCGTTCCATCGTAACAGGGATGGCGTCTACAGCGGAAACAGCAGGACCAGTGGCACAATCGTCGATTATCTAACGACCACTATAGCACAACTGCAATTATGACTGCTATCGGGCTAATGGGCCCAACCGCCCATCGAATTGTTGCTGCTAGAGCCGCCACGTCCCACCGTCACCGAAACAGCCGACAACGATAACGACAACAACAGCATCAGCAATAACTTAAGACGAGTAAGCTAGTCCATTGGACAAACAATAAAATTAGTAAGCGACTTCCTCCTCAATGATGAATCATTGAGGTGTAGATGTAAACGCAGCTACAGGATCATTGCTTAGTGCAACATTATCACTGCAGGGGGGCGCGGCCAGGATTGTCTGTATCTTTGCAATGAAAAAGTCGTCACAGGGCACTGCGTGTAAATATGCGCAACAGTAATAGAAAGCAGCAGAGATCTTTGAACGCATCACATAGCAGTGCTGTGAAGTTGCGTAATGCAAAGCTAAGCGAATCCTCCATTCCGCCCTAGCCGCCTTGGCACCTGAATAACACTTCCTTGGCACCTTCATTGTTCACTTGTATGCCGGCAAGGTGAGCGAACGAGCCAGAAAGAATAGTCCCTTGCAAGCTACCATATAGAGTGTTACAGAGAGGCCGCTACTGCGTAGCTGGGACTGCCCTAAACGCGTCGACGTTGGAAGTTATCGTCGCCAACGTACACGGCAACGAACGCAACCAACGACCATCAAATCCTACAAACGCTTACCGTATGGCCATTAATGAGCCGATAACGTAACTGTATACTGTATACAGCATACCATGATAACGAAAAAGAAATAATCGAAGCAACAAATGACCAAAGACAACCACTCATAATAGGTGTGTACGGTTACAACAACGTCCAGTAACACAGACTGCAATAAAAAAATATTCGATGATGCGTGCGGAATAAAAAAAACGTGTCTTAGTAACAACTTAATTAGTATCTTAATGCACATATGCGTAGTACAGAGGTACCTAACAATATACAACGTATTAAGTTGACGTGTCAAATTATAAAGCACTATGATATGGTGATGAAGCTATATATAGCCGATTTTTATTCAGCTTGAATAGTTTCCTTTAGCAGACATGCACCTTCGCCATTGATTAAAAAAAAGGACGAATACTGCATTTATAAAAAAAGATTAGTCATTCCAGCATTTGAAACATGAGAATACGGGATTTTTCACCTGTTCATCTATGAAATATGCTCGTTAAAAACATCTTGCAGACTCAAAAATGAATGTCTGCCAGAAACTAAGAGATCAAGTAAATATGATAGACGCATTAAATGTTCCTATGGCAGCTACTGTGTAGGGTTCTCTCGGGTAGCTTCCTGGATGATGTCGCGCGGGCGTTTACCTGCAAAAGGATAGTGCCCTTTTCTTTATTATGAGCAAACCGTCTTACCGCTTGGATACAAGAGGGACTATTTCTTAGCTGAGCAAAATAGACTTTCTTTTGCTGTGTTCGCCAGGTTTTACAGTGAGCTGCGCCTTTGTTTGTCTACCATAGCCATCATCGACGCCAGGAGTTTCTGGTTCAATGCTACTCGACAGCTGACGTATTTCATCCGTCTTTTATTTTGGATACGCCGGCATAGACTCACCTTTCGTTGCTTAGTTTTATCGTATCGCCTTGCCTGTTTATCATTATATTGAATTAATTTCTCATCCCATGTAACAGTCCTGTTCAAACTGTTTGTTTGCGCCAAAGTGGCCGACAAATGCACGTTTGTTTATTGGTAAACCAATGAGCGCGGCATTTTCGAATTTGTTGCGCTGTTCCGATTCAGTACATATTTTTTCTTACAATGAATTCTGGTACATCCAACAACTGAGCCATAACAGCAAAAATTATCAAAGTATCCTCTTTAGCTATTAATTTTACCTGGTCGACGTCCTGTTGAATGAAAACTTCTTTGCGATCAATATTATTTATTTGAGACTTCTTCAATTCGGATAGCACCGTGTGTAGCAATAGGGTTGCGCTCCCCAGAGCAGTAGGAATTTCGTCGCCATCGAACTGAGTAAAAACTTGGAGAGAAAAATTACATGATTTTTCTTACATGAGAGATCCCTTCTCAGTGCCCACAGGAATCATTAACAATGAATTGAATTATTTTTGCTTACATTTTATTTGAAAGAAGCAAATCAATTCAGAAAAAACAATAAACACTTTGGACAGTTTACATTGGTAAGAGCATATATATATATATATATATATATATATATATATATACATTTGATTATTGATCCCTGACAGGAGACGTTCTTCTACAAAAGCGTATGAAGGCTGGATGAGAAAGACGTCACAGTGACCTGTCATTGCGTTAATGTTACGACCAATAGCTTATCCCTAATTTAATGCTGAATGAAACGCGGACGCGAAAACGTCTCTAACACTGTTCCGACAGCGTACTTATTATTGCTGTTTGTCGAGCCGGATCGTCAAAGCGTCGTGTTCGGGAATCATTAAAAAAAAAAAATCGATATGTCGTTTTTTAATGATTTTTTTTACTTCTGCGCTGGTTAGCACTTTTGTCTTTGCTAGCTTGAACTTTGCATTATTTGAGATAGTTCTAAAAGGCTATCATATACTTTTATTCGTTCTATGTTGCTATGGCACATGGGTACGAATCCGGCGGTCAAGTAGCAACTTTGCTGATACTAGTACCAAACAGAACACCGTGTAAAATAAACATAAATTCTTCATTTACTTTCTTCGAAACCCCAGTCGTCTACAGGCAGTAACGATTTCGATATGTCACACACATCGTTTTCGTCATAATGACAGAGACGATATTCGTTTTTCCTTTTTTGTGCTTTCCAAGTAGTTTCATTAGGTAATGTAGTCGGTAACTGAGTTTCTTACAGGATTTTAACCCCTATTTTGTCGCTGGTTCTTTTCGTTCGCGTGGGACAGAGTGGGGTCACAGTTCAATGAGTGGCAAACAGCACAGTACCCAAGCAGTTTTTTCTTATTTAGGATCCGGTTTACTAGAAAATCAAAATAGGTTTTGAACTTCTATCTTTTATCTACTGTTTTAGAATATACTTGGATATCAAAATAGGACAAAAAATTAGATCGGTTCTATTCAAGTATGTGTACAGTTAAATTCTCGAGGTTCGAAGTGAACAGATGCAGAAGAAGTACAACTTGTTAAACATCTTTTTTTTTATTTAGTCCTGCATCCAGTTAACGCACTGAGTTTAAGAAATGTTAATTTTTGGTAGGCTTTCAAATTTGTATGTATTCTTCCACGATAACTGCGAATTAATATGTTTATGAGGTAAAAAGAGAGAACTATACCAATAATCATGCGACAAAGACATTAGGAACAATGATGATAACGACTCATGCTGGTCACAACTTAGCGCGTAAATAATATGACAGCGTTTACAATATTGCTACAATCTATCTTCCCATTGTATGTTTATCATATCACAAGTTCATGCCAAGCGTTTTATTCAGCTAGCAAGAGTTTTCACTATTTATGACCTCTGCCTACATTGAAAATATTATTATGGCTAACACTAACAGGCATTGTGAGGTATTACCTAGAAAAAACGACGAACAGGACGGTAAATACCTTTTTTTGACAGTTTTTTAAGATATTATCCGCAGTCCTTTTTAGGTAACCGAATCACAAAATCTAAGTTTTGTGGATTATCTACGTGTCTGTCTAGCCTGGAGTGCTCTGACCAATTCGTGTGGCAGACTATCTTGGCAAGATGCCCTAGGTGCATAAACAACTTAGGTTATTTTCTGTGCAGTTTTATCCCTGTTGATTAATTCCTGAATCGCTCTTGGTTTGAAAGCGACGTTTTTTTTTTCTGTTGGTCATCCTGTAACCGCCGGCAATAACAATTAGACCTCTGTTTTCTCTTACCCACTACTGACAACTAAGTCCAGAGTTAAGCGGAGCCTGATGAAACTGTTGTCAGCTTATAGTCCTGTTAGTAATTTTCTTGCCATTTCCCGCCATTGAAGTTGTCACGTATGCAAATGTTGAACGAATAGTTTAATCGCTGGCCTGCTCAAGGTGCCTGTAGACGAAATTCCGCTTTTTGTCCGATAAGCAATTATTTTTACGACAAGCGCTGGCCTTAAGTTGTTTTTCCCCTAAAAAATCCGGGCCGACGGCGATATTCTTGACAGGACAGAGGGCGCAAAATTTCTGAGGGAGTATTATCTTCTTTAGCACGCAGAACTGGCCGTGTTAGACCGTGGCCGATTTGCAACAACAGCAACAACAAGGAAAGGTGCCACTAGAAAAACTTGGAAGGAAGAACATTCATATATATATTTTTTATTACGCAAATCAGTTTTTTTGGCACTGGCAACAGTTTATGTTTGATTAGCGCGTCTAGTCTTCTCGCTATACTTTGGTTAATCATTCTACGTTTTGTTACTCAGCGCCATTGTTTGTCGCTTAGTGCTTTAACTTCTCCTTGTAACGGATAGCTGTCTTCAGTACCGGGATCTCAGCTTTGTCCGATTGTCGAAGAAATGTGATTTAGGACCTGTTATGTGAGAAATTTCTTACTTAAAATTGCGTAAAGTAGTAAGCATACGTACACATAGTTGTATAGGCATCCGAATATTATAAATAAGACAATTACAGACCTTTAGGACTGCTTTGAGAATTTACGTTAGAAAATTCAATGAGCCTAAATAATTATGTAAATAAAATTGTATTTTTTTGACTTTGGTCGTGGAATTTTATAACAAACATTCCTACGTATGTGCGCATTTTGCCAGGATCAGTCCTTATATATGGTAAAACCTAGGATGAAGGAAGTAAAAGCTCTTCATGATATCGCTATGGCGGAATGAGCCCATAAAATTCAGGACACCAGGTCCTCATACAAGATATGTACCATATACTTATTAGTAACATAACAGGTGGATTAGTTAAAAGCTTGATATTGGATAGAATGTTTTCAATTGAAAATATAACGTTTTGTGGCGAAGAATTGAATATTTCATATTATTAAATCGGTGAGAACACATACAATATGTCACTGTAAGCGATAAATATCAGCAAATTTTGCCTATCTCTCAATCGGATGTATAAAGGAAATTTCCATCAAAGACGCCAACAGCTCGTGTCGCTATGAAACCGAAGTCCTTGAGGGTCCCTCAAACCGTTGAGATGTTTTCCAGCAGTTTTCATCAAATAAATCTAGTGCTGTTTAATGCCGTTCGTTAGAGTGGGTTTTAAGTCAAAGGGGCCTTTATGAGGTGCTTATCCCAGAAGAAAAGCCTCGATGCTACCTAGCTACCAAAGCGAATTCAGCGGTCAAACAAGCCAAACTTTCATTGTTCATTGAATACTTGGTAAGCATGTAAGAAAGGTGGCCAAACACTCAGTAAACAAAGAAAATACGTTTACGTACGCAAACGAAATTCGGTAATATTATTATTATTAGCGGTTGTATGCTTCTATATACAGATTCAATATTCGTGAGACTGGCAGGCGTCGTGACTGACAGCAAATGAGTAGCTACCTTAGAGGAATGCAAAACGTGGAACTGCAATAAAATGATAAACAACTTTGGGTTCAATTGATGTCAGCCTTCAGTTAAATATTGAACGCACACCTTATTTCTACAGCATCTGAGTAGTATTTTCTTTCCGCCTATTATGTAGACGTAGGAGCCAGTACTAAATGATTCCTAATGTCAACAAATCAGTACAGAAAACAGCGACGTTTGTCAAAAAAAAAAACTAACTTTGGCGATACGACGTCCACCGTATCGTTAGCGTCAGACAACTCCGAAGCCTAGTTTCGTAAACAACTTCAACAGCAACTAGAATCATCCGAATAGTCGAACTTATCCGACTTGAACGCCATACTTCTTGTCAGGCACGTTCATGTTTCTCCAACTTCTGGATGAATAATGCAGCTAAACCCGTATTTTCTACATACTGAATTCCGTCGCCAGCACTGTCACCGTATTTCAACTAGCGAGATCTTTGTCAGCAACATTCATATAATGGTAATACATATCGTACTGTTTTGCGGCTAAATAACTACGTATTCTCATGCTTACATATTATTAACTGATTTGCTACTGATTTGGTGTTTGCTTGTAGATTCACAGAAGAAATAGATTTCTGCCAAGATTTTTATTAGCAAAGGTTGTCAGTGACAGTGACAGCGACAAGGAGACATACAAAAAGTTTTTTTTTTTGAAAAATCACATTGGCTAAAACCAATTTCTATTATCTCTGATACGATTTTGGGTCATTTAGACCCATTTCGGTATATTGCCAAAGACTAGTGGTATTATAGTGTAGTACGCACTGTAATCGAAAATCCCGATCCGGCCAAGGCTTTCGCTAAGCTCTGTGTATCCGTTATAATTAATTAGCGCTAATTAGCGTAGTTTTTGTCGGGTATGTTCTAAAGCGTACTCTGTCAAATAGTACCTAATGACTTGAGTTCTTCGAGAGAAAGCACTAATTGAGTATGGCGCGATCTAGTTCGAAACGATACTGTTCTACGTTGCTTCGAGTTAATTATACTTCGGCCAATGATAAACAAAGCTACTGTTGAAAATTCAGTTATTCCGCTTCCTTCACTAGCTGCTGCTTTTATAACGGGTCTACGGTGAAGCCGTTAGCAAAAGTTGCTTACTCCACCTGACCACGTTTCGTTCAAGTGTTATATTTAGTTTAATAGAAATTTGTTTATATCAGCGTTCTTGCATTGAGATGAAATCATTCTAACAGTGTTCTCCAATGAATAGAACCGATATTCAGCCCCAGTCAAGATGGCGGTTATTTTAGAAAATAGCAGTAAAGAGAAAAATTTGTGTATCGAAGACAGACTGCTTATTTATCACCGCAAAGTAAATAACAGCAATTGATAGGAGAACAAAACGATCGGCCCTGACGAGCTAAATCGAAAAATGCAAAGAGATCGCGGTTATTTATTCAATGTTATATTCGGTAGAATCGTGACCAGTGAGAACATACATATTGAAGTGCACATATATCCAAACAAAAAAGGTACCATTGACTGATTAGATATATCCAAATGTTTAAGTAAATTTGTTTTTTTTCCTGATTCTATTTAAAGCCTATACAAGTGTTTCGGAAATTAGTGGCGAGGGCAGTATTTAACTCGGTCGCACCTTTCCCCTTTGATGTCTTTAATAGCGATAATAAAGACCGCAGTGCATTCGTAATTGGTGAGCGGATTAAGACCCAGCTTTTAGTGTATACGCTACCGAAGTCCCACCAAAGTGATTGTGAACGTGTGGTAGCAGCGCGCACTGCTTCAGGATCGTTCTCCTATAGTCGCCTATTGCGGCTATCGATTGGTAAGGCAATATTTTTGACAGTCCTTTCGAATCAGTCGTGTCAAATTGTTGCGACAGGTTCAGTGCTTATTTTAGATGATCGACCATCACAACTCGGATTCGTGTGGCATTCTGTCATCTATTCATCTGGTTTACTACAACTCAAAAGATTGCGTTCGTTAACACATTGGCGCCTGATCCATCGTTTTAAGCGGTCCGACATTAAAAATTTTTATAGCATAGTATTAATTTGCTGGTAATTGTGGTTTTGTCCCCACTGTGACAACTGCGGCCATCAAAACTCTGTTGTCGAAGGCTTACAGATTAGAGTGACTCATGATTTTTTCTTGAGAAACTACAAAAAGCTATAAAAGTCCTTCGTAGAATTTTGGATTCTAGCTATTTTTTTTTTTTAGTTATTTTTTTTACTATTTTTAGCTAGTTATTACTATTTGTATGGAAGAAATCCTGGTAGGAACACCTAAACATTCGGATAGTTTCGTGCCTCCACCGGCTAAAATGTTTTTGCTTCCAAAATTATTTTCGACAAGAGCCAAAAGACTTTCGGTTTACATATGTATCTCCGAACCATAACATATATATATATATATATATATATTATAGATCAAAAGTTTGGTCAACCAAGAATTTTTTTCTTGGAACGAATTTAAATTTGTGAACATTAAAGAAATAGCTTTTCGGTCTGTTCTTCCGGTTATATTTTCTAAGCAAAAAGCAACGGTTTGAATCGTAAGAATGACACGGCAATTTTGAATTTGCCGCGCTCCCCTCACGCTCGAAATGCTCCGCCTATCAGGAATCAGAGCACCAAACAACACTAATTCCGACATACGACGATCACAGTTGAAGTACATGTTTCAATTTGTGAAACAATAACAAAACAAAGGACGCATTTCTAATCTGCGACCAAAGGAATCAACGCAACTCTATAACATTCGATCCAACAAGTAACTACAATAACAATAAAAATAACAATGCTTTATCAGACGACGCGTGACGTTCATAAGGATGGGGATCGACAGTCGTTCGAGATTCGACAGTTTTCACCTAGCGAAACAATTTAGAATAGAATATTTCACAACTCCTACCATCTACCTGTTGTCAATGTAGCGATCTTTGTAGCGCTGTTTTACTCAAACAAAAAAAAACCTTAATTGCCCGAGTAAGCGCATGTGTTGTTCGTGATTTGCTGACGCGCATACAGGTGTTCCAATTGCCTAAGAGATCGGTGTCTGACAACGCATCAATTTGTACAACTTTTTCTGTGAACTCCGCCAGTGATCTTCTCCAAAAGTAAATTAGTATTTTGCGTAGATAAATCACGTAAAAATAGATTTGTCGTGAGAGCTGTCTCGGTCAGCGGAGTACGTTTCAGATGCGGTTAATGGGTCATCTTAGGAGAGCCGCGACGAGCACACTTACCAAGAAGGGTTTGTATTTTCATTGGGATCGTTTACATATCGGTAAGCGAAAAGCAGTTGGACTAAACAGAAAAATATTTCTAGTTCAACATGTAACTTGGTTTGATCTTGTTGCGTGGGTCCAAGTCACAGCATATTGAATAATGTAGGACATTTGGACGAACCTGAATACTCTATTACGTGTAATTAGTAAAATCATATCTTAATAAATTATTTGAGCCAGCTTGATTTTCGTATAAGTACAATATTTCTATAAATTTATTGCCAGCTACCCGTTGTTCGGCCCGGTTGGATTATTCTAGATTGTTAAATTCGTCGCAGTATAGCAGTGCAATAATAATTTTTCAGTTATTACCTCAACTTCCTTGCCGCTATGATGTTATGTAAATCTAGAGTATTTATGTTGCTACCAGGAAGTATCTAATCCGACGTAATACGATCGTCTCAAGACGCTTTGGTCAGTTATTCAGGCTGGCAAATGACAAGCAACTGAGTCAGCACAAAGACAACTGACCGTTTGCAATTACTCTAAATATTAAAGTCATTCGTTAGTTACTTGGCTAGAAAACACAATAAAATATTCTAGATTATTTTAAAGCATACTGTCATAGCATCTTTATATCACATTGCCTAATTATACTGTAAAGACATCTTACATAACGGCTGATGAATGCGTCGATCAGACTGCAGATTGTTGACACGTTCAGACGCACAATCCTCAGTTTGCAAACATGGGGGCACCTAATTGCGCGTATACTTTATAGTTATTAACAATTTCCTGCATACCTATATAGACTAGTGAGTTTTAGTCCTTCGAATATGCAAAAGGGTAACATATTGTTGGCGAGTTCTTTAAGAGTGCAAACTTCACACTCAGATTGCCTGGCTTCATTAAGAACCCCACGTAAAAAAAGGTAATCTAATCTTTCTTATTCAGCTAGGTTACAAGCTAGCTTTGATATTCATGACTAATGCATCTATATGGCATCTGGCTTCACAGATTGGTTTCAAACAAATATTTTTGTGCGTCTATTTAGAAGTGCATATATTTAATTAACTAATTGCTCACATCCCTGGATCTAAGAATGGATTGTTGCGAACATCCGTTCTTTCGTAAATATCCATTTAGGTATGCTAATCTTTGCTAAATATCGCATATTTTTTCGCATGTTTTCGTTGCAGAGTTTAGTTTATATTGATTTATGTTTGCTGTTTTTTGTTTGTTTCAGCGATGGATGCGCCGGCATGGCGCGAGGCCGCTAGCCTGATTGTGGCCTGTAGGGCCCCGATGGCAGAAGTTGTCGGCAAGGACCTAGCTACAAACATGATCGCCACCAAATGGGCTAACCCGAGCCCCACAGCGAGTGAACCTCCCACATCACCCAGCAACAGAGTTTCTAGATGCGACTACAAGGTATGCTAAATTGTAAGATACTGCTAATGTTTCATGACTATTCCACTGGCTTTTAACCACAGAAACTAATCATAGCAGGCTTTTCAAAACGTATGTAATATTTGTATGTTTTGTGTTATTATCCGATGGACAATTTGCGCCTACTGCTGAGCTAACCTTTGTGTTGCCTTGTCATTTAGGTGTTAATGGTTAAACGCAGTCAACTTTCGTCGTTTATGGCAAACGCATACGTATATCCTGGTGGCCTGGCTGAGAAGTCTGATTTTTCGCTCGATTGGCTACACGTTTTCGAGAAATGCGGTGTAAGCTGTTCTCAACTCCGGGAAGATTTCGTCGATGCGATGAAAGATCCTCGTCCACCGATGATCGCTCGACCCGTTACAATCACGCACAACGAGAAAGATGTTCGTGATTTTTCGTGTTTGTTAACTCTTTTTAAGCAACCATTTTTTAAGTTATAATGTGCTTAGTATCTTTTGCACTCGAAGTGCACCGCCTTCGTTGTAACATCTTTCCATGCATATATGCGAATATAAATGAAAGTTATTAAAACTTTAAAAAAAAATATGAGATTACCAGTCTGAATTTAAACAGTATCCATGGAGACCACTGCAAAGGAATTGCTATAATGTCGCTATAAAGTCTAACCATCTAATTTTACATGAACCTGTTTTGAATTGTTTAATCAGGTAAGTCTGGACAATTACATATCAGCATCGGTGGCTTTCCGGATCTGTGCAATTCGTGAAGCATTCGAAGAGACCGGCGTGCTCCTTCTAACACGTTCCCGCATTTCGATTGATCCCAATAACAACACTACCAGTTCACCGATGGTTGCATTTGAGAAGGACATAGATCAGAATAGTTGGAGACAGAAACTTCGCTCAGAACCGCGTGCTTTCATTGACATGTGCCTCGAGAATGGGCTCTGTCCAAATCTCTGGGCACTTAAAGAATGGTCCGACTGGCTAACGCCCATCAGTGTCGGTCATCGCAGGTAAAATGAAGTGGAGTCAATATAACAGAACGTGTTGCAATATTGTCCACGTCGTGGGATTTTGCGTCACTCTATTTTCCCAAATTATTTACAGAACATTTCTGATACGAATACGAATTATAACATCGCTCGCCCAGACCAGAGGTCCCATTCATATTTAACTAATAAAATATATCCTATTGAAACTTGTCTGCTGCATCTCGTTGTCAGATACGACACACTATTCTACGTGGCATGTTTGGACCAGACCCCTCGCGTAGTTCTTGACCAGAGCGAGGTAGTGACTCTCCGATGGACTACACCTCTTTCGATTCTTGAGGAGTACAGCGCCGGTGCAGTGTTCCTGGCCCCGCCTCAAGTGTACGAAATGTCACGGCTTGCGAGTATTCCGTCTTACGCTCATCTCGCACGTTTTGCGCGGGAAAGGGAGTTTTTGGGTGTCGACCGGTGGCTCCCGGTAATTGGCGCTGCGAGTGATGGGGTTGTGTCACTTTTGCCAGGTATATTCGGAAGGGCCGTTTGAAGAAGTATTATACTATCGATTTAACTATTTTTTCTTATTTGTCCTATGTATGAATAAGGAATAGCCCACTTGCGAAACTGAGTCAAAAAGATGAACTTTCTGTGATTGAGTGTATATGTTCAAGTCCTGTTCTGCCACTTATTAACGCTACAATATTCTTGAATCGAATGTGACTTCAGGGGACGATTTGTACCCGGCCGAGCCAGACATCTACGGAAACGGTCCTGGTCCGGAATTTCCCTTCACCTTGGAAGAGATGCGGGCTCGCTGCGCAAATCTCAACAGAATGGATGTGCAAGGCCCATTTGCCTGCGCCCACTGTAATATTGAGCCGCCCCGTGGTGTACCTGCTCCCATATCTTTCAAAGGCGAAAGCCAGCTCAACTTTCAATCGATGCTTTAGGTTTCAAGAGGTCGATTATTTTTCTAGGGGTTATCCTTAGAACGTTTTGCGTATATCTAGTACTGCATTTATATATAAACGTATACTTCTACACATGCCTCTATTATGTATATTGTCCTTATACATTTTTCAAGGTGTCACTATATTATAAACAACGAATATTTGGAGATTAAAAGAAGGGATTAACTGTTCATACTAGAGAAATTTATGAAACGATTACTGGACTGCAACGTTTGGCTAGTAAAGCCTGCCGTCTAGCATCAGCCAGCAACGTCGTAGATAAATTAACTTCCATTTTTCCTTCAGATATAAGCATCTTTGCCACTCACAGAGTTTGGGTTCGAGAAGCGGCAAATGCAATGCGACACAATGATAGATAATTTAACAAAACTTATGTATGTAAAGCTTATTAGTATATTCGCACTAATACATGCGCGAAATGTTCGTTGGGTCCGTAATTGCTCTTAATATACAAACATATGCTATGATCTTACCAACCGGTCAATATAATTAGCAATACTTCCATGAAATACTTTAATGTTTTGATCGCGTCACCTATGTTTTCATGTTTTTTTTTTATAACGGTGCTAATACAGGAGCTGCTCGTAAAACTTCAATACCCATGATGGAGACTTTCCAATAGACAGCCATGACAAAAGAAATGTTTGCCTTTTAACAGCAATTGACTACTCCTTCCTAATGATTACTCCGACTGTTGGAAACGCGAAACGTGTTATTATTAGTTCTCGATTGTGGCGATGAATGCAGTTGCAAACTTTGTTTTGAATCAACCCCGGATTTGTGCCAGAACTCCTTGAGATCGTTGGAAAGCGGTAAGTACTAGGGCTCACAAACGACACAGGAAAATACTCAAAATGTGAGACACCACACGAATGATTTACGATTTGGGTAGTCTGCTTGCAGTATGTTTTATAGCTTTGAAAATAGACAGCGAACTTCGGCGGTGTTACATCGGAAGCATCGGAAGATTTATTTACTATTTGGGGCTTATATACTGAAACAGCAAAACAAAGCTGATCGGTGTGTTAAGAACATTTTTGTCTGCAATCAATTTCTCACCCTTAATCTTTGATAAATAGAACAATCAAGTCGGGTGTCTCCACAGCTATGCAGTAATATAAACGATAGCCAGAAACGAATGTGACTTAATAATAATAATGTGAGATAAATGATATTAAAATGATAAAACATTCTGGTAGTATTTCATTGATCCGGATACAAGCAGAGCGTAAAAACATCATTATTGAACTCCTATTTTTTTCGAACAGCTGTACGAGTAAGTCGAGGTCATTCGCCGGTTATATGATAATATAGGCTACAATTTTAATACGATGCGAAAATAAAAAAAAATATAAACAATATATAAAAACAAAGAAAATAGCGAACTATGGCGTGAACATGTGGCCACTATATGAGGTCATTATACGCAATTACTTTTCGCGTGAACATTTGCTTTTTTGTACAAAGCAAACTTGAATCAAATGCTGTTATGATTGCTGCATACAGGAAACTAACTACAAATGAGACCCGTGAGTCGGACAATATTAAATAAAGTCCATTTCTTCACAAAGATAAAACTATTAAATCCTTCGTCTTCATTGATAGGGTACGTGGGCATGAATGTAGGTTCTAGCAAAATTATATTCGGAAAGTGCGCGAACAATCCAACAAGCAGGGACATTCGTTTTGGCAATTTACTACCCACTTATTCGTGAACTATTACCCTATCCTCGCAATGGCATAAAGAAGAGCTGCTTGAACCAATTACAGGCTTGATAGGTCAAAGAGATGTCTTCGCGAAGGTATGTTCTGTGAACCAGGTTCAATGGTTGGTTATGTCAGATCGATATTTTGTGACTTATCATGCGAAAGTCTATGAAGTAAATGCGTGTTTGTGAAGGGCTGAACGTTAGATTATGCAAATGGTTTTGTGGAACTCAATTTTCAACTTAGCCGTTCAGTAATCGATTTCGTTTTTTTTTTTGAATAGTTTTAGAAATATGAAAAAATACAAAAGCTGATCCTTCCTGATATTTTGGAAACGAATCCTTTTTGCTGTTTGAGAGCTAGTCTAAAGATATTCAACAACGCCGGTCTCTCATGGAAGAACACTTCTATATTTTCGTATAATGAAATTAATCCATGATATACAATTGATTATTACAATAACTGCGATAGAGAGATAATTACCGAGCCGAATTTGCAAAGCAATAATGCCGATTTATTTACTTGAGTCTCATTACGACTGCAGTTTTAGTAGGTTGAATGTCAATGTTATTTCCGTGCCAACCATGTTCGTGTTGGAAACTTGTCACGAAATTATTAGTAAATTCTGAAAAAAGGAAAAAGAAAACTGCTGTCGACAGTCTTGTGAAAATCTCGGTCGTTCAAGCGATCTGCGTTGCGAACTTCTTACATGAGCGATTAAAAATCTCACAGAGATTAATCTGACCTATCATATATGTGCCCATTAAGGACACGTCTGTCCCGCATAACACTAGTACTGTACCAGTAAGTCGGTATACTCCGTCTTTCTCATTATATCTATGTCGATGATCAAGGGGGTTTCCTCTGTAATAAAAGCGCTGGGTAGTGAACCCTACTTTATGACAACTTCGTCTTAATACCGCTAAGTAATTCTTTCAGCCCCGCTCGAAATATTTCTGTGTTTTGAGTTTTGTGTCCGGTATCGTCGTAAGGCATCCCATCAGACAAACGGCTGGCTCCCAGCACAAAACGAAGCCTGTCTATCTTTGCCCGAGTTCAAACCTAGACTACGACGTGTCCCTGAAATTAGCAAGAAAACCGCTCGACATACTTACATGAACATGAGTAGGTACAGGTTGAGTCAAAGGTGATGAACACTACGTCACAGCATGAAGTCATTCGTAGCCGACATAGAACACATGTCCCTCGTATTCATTGTAGGAAAGTAAACGTAATGACGAATTCTGTCATTTATACTAACTACATTCTTCTGATCTGAATCTTCTACTTTGCCTTTAGACGTGCTTCAAGGCTGTACTGGACCTACAGTGTTCCTAGCATACTTCGTGTATGTGTGCGTACATGAAAATATTGTGAATTCCATCTCTCTTCGTTTGATATTGCTACCTGCCCTCTTCAGGTCTATCGCTCCGTCACTTTGGTACAAAGCAATTCACCTGCTGCTTATTGTCGATTCGCTGTTGGCAGAAGGCCTGCTTTTCATCACCGTTGGGACTTTAAGAGCGGCGGATATAAACAGCACAAGTATGCAGAGAAGCGCGGGGTACACTGTCCTAGACGAGACAGGAAATCTGCTACTACATTTCGAGAGAGAGAGTGGAGCAGGGCTTGGCCCTGCAATATAATAAGAGCGAAAACCAACAGCAAAAAAAACTCGTCGTGGTAGAGTTTGTCGTGAAGCATGCGCAACAGATGGTGGAAATAGGACCGAGAAGGATAATTCAAGTGAGGACAAAGCCAAGAACTCAGCCTGAACTAGCTACTATTTGAAAGCAAGCACGAGTATCATGCTAGATGCACGCACATGCAAGGCAGAAAATATATGAACCCTATTTGGCTGGTGAACTCAGAGCTATTGCCATATTTACCAAAAATGACGATGGTCTTCCCGGGGAAGGATCTTCTGCACGTTGCTACATGGCAAACTTGATCCAAACGGGGTGAGCAACTAATAGTGTCTACCTAAAGCAAGCGAAATGGCGAGGAAAAGGCTAAATTGCAGGTGAATAGCTAAGTCAAGGTGACCGGTAAACGCTGTATTTCAACCACTCGATTAGAAAAAGTCGATAGAGATTATCAAACTAACGCAGTAAAATCTATATTTCCTTATTTTATTACGTGCCGAAACCCACAATATGCCAGTTAATTAATATTCCATATGTTGATTTCGTTTTTTTGAACTTGATAATATTGTCGGTTAAGATTATCGCTTAGTACATTCAAACGGTTAACCCAGCGTGTTTTTATGCGAGAAAATTCGTATTTGATAAAAATTATTCTGTAGTAGCCTCATTTGTTTTCGTCCCTAGCAGAGGCCCCAGGCGGCTGTTCATAACGAAAGAATTTTGCCCCAACGGTTGACTCGCGGAATGAGCCGCAACGGAATTTGCAGCCGTTGCCAGCCCGTGACTCTTCTATATTACTAGCTGCACTATTATCTCCATCAGGGCAGGATATATGAGGTCTCTCTACTCGAGTTCGGAATGGCGCTGTTGTACCCGTGCAGGATACAGGAATGTGCGATCAAGCAGCTTCAGCCAGTGATGCGCAGAAACAACAAACCGACAGATGGCGCTATACATTCCATCCAGCATCATGTGCTTCACATGCCCCTTTGAGTGTTAGGGGTATTTATAAGTAGACGACAATAGCTTTGTTCTAACGCCTAGCACTGCTCAATGTATGGGTCCGAAAAATTAATGCCATAGCTTTAATTGTATATACAAATGGTTTTATTAATGATATTCTGACTAATTTTGTGCATGAAACGACATCGTTTCATAGAGGTCGAGGGCATCTTATTTTTAAGGGCTTAATTTGTAATAATGTAATAAGGTAAGCATTACTATTCACTGTTCTTCTAAGTGATGCTTTTGCAGACAATTTAGTGTTCATAACGGTGAATTATTAATACAAAAAAGCCAAGAGAAATCATAACAGCTGTGTGTCTTTTTTGATGGCTGCTACACATTGGTTTTTATAGGCCTGATGAGATAGATATTATGCAAGAAGGGAGACGTATGGTTGCAGCGTAGGTAGAAATAAGTATGCTAAGTTATATTTTAATGCCAAAAAGGAATACGTAAATAATAATGATTGAAATGTACTTACTAATTTCTCAGTTACAGTGCTACACAATCTACTATCATTTATTGCCACATATCTATCTATTAACTTTATTTATTAGTGTTCGAGATTTATGTCTCTCTGTTCGACTGTTTTTGATTTTTTAGGGCAGTTTTGCCCTTGATATTTCTTAAAAATGTCTGCGGCAGAGTTATAGAAATTTGAGCGAACCATCTTTTGGTGGGTTTTATCCCCTCAGCCAAATTTCTCTTTTTTTCGCCCGAGGGTCTATGTAAGGGGTACCAATTTTTGTACCATTCGAAAGATCTGGCTAAATCGACATATCGCTATGCAATTTCTTATATCTAAATTTATGTTTTGATGGTCAAAAAGGGACAAAAAATATCGGCAACCGTGTTTAGTCATTTTAGATAACGTTTAAAAAGCGACACCATCGAACAGCACTATGATGACAGTCATGAACATTGTCATATATATCTTCACATATATACGCTCCGTAAATCACTATTGAAATCTCCCTTGCTGACTAGCGTGCAGCTAATTACTTTTATAACAACAGTTAGACAGTATTGTAGCTACTACACGTTGGTTAAAATAAATAGGTTAGTTCGTCTAATGTAGTGGAAGAACAATTTACAATTTATGGGGAATCAAGAGAGCTGGCTTTCTGTGAGAATTTCTTTACAGAATTTGATTCTTTGACCAACTGGTACCCTTTTTCTTAAGTGAAAATTTATGCATATCAAAGCTCGTTCTTCGCGTATCGAAATAAACAACATGATGATAATCGTTATCAGCCATGTCCTATGGGACCCTGTCATTACATTGTAAAAAGTCATACAAGGATCCTGGGTAAATGTACACAGGTGTACATATCAAGCAAAACCCAAGAGTGAGATGAACGCCCAGCCCAACATTTATAGAATTCTATGTTATTATTAGTCTTTTTATATGGCTCGCTTGCTCAAGCCGTCACGATAATGATAAAATACACGCAGTATTAATGGAAATAACCCAATGTATGCTTCGTATGATGTGCGCCACGCTCAACTGTAACATACTGTGCTTTCGTCCTTAGACTGTAGGTCTATTGGAACAGCTTATCTATTACACCCACATATTTGTCAGCGTATATGGCGCCTGTCCGTCATGACCTCCATTCTGCAGCCATCCAAACTTCCCCCAAGGGGCCAAAATCTCGCACAATGGTCGATATGCTTTCGTCTCCTCGGGTGACGCTCGGACTTTCAAGATGCAAATAGAAATGGATGGCAAATCGTTTTCTATCTGTTCGGTGTCTCGTTCTGGTGAGATTTCTTGGACAACTTCATTTATAAGTAACCTTTTTCAGGATAATAACTTTTTGTCTCCGTATTAGTGTAGTAGAAATATTTTCACTTACTGACCATGGAAACAAAGCGAATGAGTGATCTACTTTTAAATCTGGGCGTAGGTACATTTGATTCTCCAATAAAAATTAGAACCAAAATAAAAGCGGCAAATATAGTAGCTCTTTTTCCTCGGTACTCGCAAATTTCCTGTAGCAACCCGCTATTTTGACAGTTTTTTAAAGCAACAAAATAGCGATACGAAAACCGAACGCAGAAAGGACACTGAGGAGTAAACTAGGATATATTTTAGAGTGTGTACTCGTTAAGTGTCGCAGTGTCCTCATTAACGATGTACATTTCGAACAACTAAGAAAATTCTGCACGGTTGCATTATACAAGAACAGACTTATCTCCAAGCTTCATTTTGCCGCATCACTGCTGGCTTAGCCAAGCTAGCTTTATTGGACCGGCATTCCTCTGTAGTTCCCTACGCGGAAGCCGTTGATGTTTTCGGCATGCACAGCGCACACAAGTTCAGGAATGTGTCTTTGAACTTAGTTTGAAAAATCTCATTATGTTCCTACTTGGTTCTCGCTCTTTTTATCGTCTTCATCTGAGGTGGTGCCTATAAGCCCATTCAGTTTTTTTTCAATTTTGCGACTATCTCAATGCCCCAGCTCGTTCAGCTTGTAACCGCATCTGAAGAAAGCTTGTCTGGGCTTCCGGGAGAGGGCAAATTAGATTTGGACGTGAATTTTGCTTGCGATGCGCTTATTAGTCGGATTAATTGTTTTTATTTTTCGGTGTTGATACATTTTGGATTATTCTTACTGGGGTAGCTTATATTCGGCAGATTACGCACACGGTAAGATGATTGCTATTGGAAACGCTAGCACCATAATGTGCCTCGTGAGAATGGTACCGAAGCTGGCGGGAGTAGCTGCATAGCTCAGTGGTAGGCGTACTAGCGAACCAGTTGAAAGGTTGCGACTTCAAACGCATCCTTTTTGCACCATATAATAGCCCATCCTTTGGTCCCGATAGGCTGTAAGTATAGACGGTATTAGTCGCTTATTCGCGGCTGGAGTAGCAGCTCGTCTTTTGACTGCTATAATACAAATGGCTATCCGTCAACTCACGTGAATTTTTATTAAAGTTGAACCTTTCTATCTTTATGTCAGACTATCTGTGCTAAAGGATTAGATATAATCATCTTCAATATTAAATATCAATGTATTATTTGAAAGTACCAATAAGCTGACAATTATTTTTTACAACCTATCAATCTGTTGTCACTTTTTTATTCGACGACGAGGGTCGTAATTGTAACATACTAAACGCATTCAATATTAGTCATTGACCATATTATTATTGGCATGTATAAATAATATAATTATAATAAGCCTCCGACCACTGTAACGTAAGGCTGTTATTCTCCCTTTCTGCGCTAGGAAAATGCGTTACGGGCAATTCGGAATGAAAATGCGACATCATAATTATTACCTCTATTCTCATGCAGGACCTGACTTTACCTGTTTGCCTCAATCAAACGACGTTGACGAAACTAATTCTATAAATTAAAACATCTACTGCAAGCACTGACTATGACAAAACATACTAGTAAGTACGAGGTTGCACCTTATATGGTATATCGTAAGCTCTGGCAAAAAATGTTTACTTCCAGTTGCCCTTAGAACTTCAATGCGCCTGCAACAAAGGATGCAAGTAAATCAGTGGGGGATAGAGGGTGAATTTGCCCGGTCTTATATTCAGGGTGATGCTATCGTCCGGCTTGTTTAGATACTTGTTTAGATAGACACAAAAATTAACCGTTAAAGGGTTACTATCTGTATTTAATCTAAAGCGTCCGTTACGTTGGCTCTCACTGGTCAGCAATAGCTCTTGTCAAGTCGAACTAGTATATGAACATTTTCAAAAGTGCCTCCTTCTAGCAGGTGACAACCCTCAACGTAATAGTTAAACTTTTCATGTCTCTTCGACGCCTCTAATCTTTAGCCACCCACTCCCCCTTCGTCTATGACAGTTTGATCGACTGAGTTGTTGTGTTCTTTTCGTCTGTCCTAAGGATTATTCACTAATGCTCATACAGCTTTCTAAAATATTTTTTTCGTTTCTAAAAATAAATAACCTGAAGATGCGAGTCGGAATGCTCCGGGTACTTCATATGCAAAGCTTCAAATGGGGAACTTAACATCAAGTCAGAGTCGTCGGCCCGTGCGAAACAGGCATCCCGCGATTATCGGATAATCTGATTTGGCTGATTCAGCTTCTAATACAGGGTATAATACTTTATTTTCGGTCGTCTTTTACAGCCCTCACCTTCTCAACAATTGAGAAGTAGATAATTGACGGTGTCTTTGAGCAAATCACTTCAATAAGGCACCTACTATGTCGTGCAAGGCCTCAGACCATGCTTTATGTGGAATGGAATTTCGCAGGATATTTTAGATAATACTGTCTATCACAGGTTAGTTAGCGTCCTATGCGCTTGACTGAACACATTGTCAACGAAGTCCAATAGATCCGCCTCAAACCTACGGGAGCAAGCACCCAGTGGCCCTTATGCCACACAATAATTAACTGCTACTAACTTTGTAGCCTATACGTGGCCAAAGTTACAATCATTTCGTTATTAGCGTTTATCACAATGTTCGACTGGCGGCTATATGATATATAGCTTTATCTTTGTTTTTGCAAAAAGTAAAAGGCAATTATAGAGGGCTGAATAGCTTCTCCTACAAAAACATTAGCTATTTGAAGATTGGCATGGTCTTCGACGTTTTGCGCCAACAATTAGTAAAACTTTTATTATGTATGAGGCAATGATGGCTCAATACTTCAGCCGTCCTCTAATGAATGTGAGTAGTTGTCATGTTACTATTTCTCTGTCTAAACCTAAAGGACTCGAGTTTACCTCAATAAACGAAAACACTGCGTAAGCACTTTTCAGTGCAAATATTTATTGGCGTCTTCCTACGAAAGATATACGGGTGTTCATAGAAAAATGTTTCAGATACCGTTTCCACCAGTGATGATCTGTGCCTTGCCTCTGTTTCAGGACATCTCAAATTGAGTAGTAGCTGATATGCCCCGAAGAAATCTACGAACGACTGCACTACAAACAAGCTACTTACTTCTGTACGTCACGTAGACAACACAAACTGTTAACCTTAGATAACAAAGAAAAAAAATTTAAGCACGTATGTGTATTAGCGTCGACGTCGTTTGAATCATTTCTTCGAAAAAGCAGGTCGCCGTCATCAGGCCTTTAGCTCCTCTGTGCCTGGCTACGAACACCAGGCCATCCAGCCTAGTCGGCGTGGCGTGCTTCGTAGTTTTCTTCCGGGGCTTCTGTCATCATGTTGATGTCACTTATGTTCCATCTAATGATGCACTTTTTGTTTCATGTTACTGTTGCTTATACCACCACAACAGCGTTCAAAGCAACACTTAGTGCACCCTGATCTTCGGCCTTCGCGCTGGTACTCACACTACCCTCGACGCTTCCCCTCTGAAGCTTTTCGTATGCCAAAACCATTCGACGACGTATCCTCTGGACTGCGGTGCGACTGCTGCTGCTGCCACCGCTAGTATCGCTGTTACCCTCTCCCAGCGGGGCCGCAGCCATTCTTTACAGACAGCGTGGGGCAGGCCGATGATGGCCTCCACCCAGTGCACTAAAGACGATGCAGCAGGCAGACGCGACAACGAAGCGCTGAAGTGCAGTCGTGCCGAAGAACTAAACTGCTTCAACAACAGTTAACAGCAACAAGAGTCGATCGCAACCGGTATAGCTTCTCGCTCGGTGTTTTCTATCGCCAGCTAGTTGCATCAGCCACCCGTTAAAATACGATTAAGACTAAGAAAGCACTTCTTGACCGGTCACGAACACACCTAGTGGCCTTTGCTGGCCTATCAGGGATTTTTTTGAAGTTCAGCTGAAGACAGACTAATCTTAACTGAAGTGAGCCCTTCAACAGGCACTGGATCTAGTAGAAGAAGCGTTCTCCGATATTTCGAGCATCGGACATAGCCTCATAAAATGTTATGGTGCACATGTAAGCGGTATATATATGTATACATATTTCTGGATTGCTCTGTAACAATAGGGGCACAAGCTCAAAGATTCTCGAAAGAATTGTCCGTGTCCTTTTAGCAGGGCGACAATATTTTGTGTTCCCCTTGCGGATGTGCTGAGGTACGATGCATCTATTCTTCCAGTAGAACAAGCGTTGTTAATGGTAGCCGAGGATCAACAAAAAAGACAAGTGTGGCTAAATCCTTCTGGTGTTCAACCGATCTGAGGATTCGTCATTGCGCCCATCGCTATACGACACGTCGCTACTGATAAACCGCAGAATTTTAGAGGAGGACAAGCTAAGAAGATCGGGTGAAGACGAGCCAAACAACTGCGTTTGTCGTTTTCTGTTCATTATCTCTCACAGCAACCCTTTAATTGTTGCCATTAGATTCTCCACCTATTTTCATTTTGGCCTCCGCGTGGTGGGCAACTTTTTAACTAACTGCGCTATTTGTGACCGGCCTGCCTACCGACCGGCGGACATTGTGGAGTGCGATGACTCGTGTCTCACGTTGAATAACTTCGCAGTGCTAATTGAGGATCATAGTCGTTGCCGATGCCGCAGGGTGACTCAGAATAAGCTTTCTAGACGGTGCTATTGCAGATAGAAATAGAGAAATAAAACGGTCACGTCAGCAAAACTGTATTCAGATTATGAGCCGGTTGAATTCAGCTAGAATCGGCCGTTTATGAAAAGCAAGTTTCGAAAAGAGGTTCACGTGTTGTTATTTGGTTTATATCTATACGATTACAATTGGTAGCATATTAACTGTCCAGGAATAGCAGATCACCGTTTTCTATCGGTGTCGAGATTTACCGAGAACAGTGCTATAACGTGACACTCCATCTTCTAAGAAAGAACTAAAGGGTTTGTGTACCGGAATCGTAGCATGTTTCACAACTAAAGACGCCTGTTGCAAGCCGTTCCCGTTGTAGAAAGATGACATAAACATACATAAATGCCTGTAACGTGACTATTAATCTGTGATTCGCCAGTAAATCTGCAGAATTGGATACTACAGCTTTGATGCCACGTAACAATAATGCCTGGTAACGAGTATCATCACCCCCATAATAATCACCACTCACATCAACAGATATCGCTATCTTCGTCAAGTTCAACTCCCTCGCCTCCACTGGGATCTCGTGGATCGCATGAATCAACCTCGCCACCACCGGCCCCACCCCTGGCTTCGCTGGGTTTTGATACACCTCCCGCGCGACCAGCCAAAAAGTTCCCTAGTGTCGGAAAAAAATTTTCAAATGGAACCACAGCACCGATTTTGCCTCCTCCGTTATCACGGGGGGGAATCCCCGCTGGAAAAATATCATCCTCTAACGTGCAGCGTTGTCCCTTCTGTCAACAAGCTGGCGACCAGCATGAGGTAAGTGTTGTTAGGAAAAATCACAGCGTTGTCCGCCTTAATTCAAAAACTTGCGTACATGTGAGTGGGCTATTTGGCCGCATTATCCGCAGCTATCCTAGATGATGATGACGGTAATGATGTATTTTCTATAATGGTACCTGTTTTTGAACCTCCAGTTTTATATTTCATTGAGTTGCTATACAAGCTAACGACTAAAATTTACATCGAACCTTGGAACGACTGTGAATATGTTTAGTAAATAGTTATAGTTCTTACTCTGGCAACGTATGCACAGACGGAGAGACCACAGGCGAGCTCAACTACGAGCTTATAGTTTTTCGTATGCCTGAAAAAAAGACCGCTTCGCCTGTTAAGAAAATTTATGGAACTTTCGCGTTGAAATGATTAGAACTTATACGCGTCGTTTCCATCAGAATAGTTCACTTGGTTGTACGGACAACATATCATGAATTCTACGTAAAAACATTGTTTGTACACGCTTTTTCTACTAAGCTGAATATCCTTTAGCTTTTGTCAACATGGGATTTATCGCGTTAGCATTATTTGTTACACAGTTCCGAAGCAGCGCACGAAATTTCGAAAACAAATATTGCTGATGTGTGTAGGTATCATTGTATTTCTTGAAATGCAGATTGGACTTCTACGCGAATCGAACTTTTGAGGATTGGTTACTCGACTTCTTTCATAAAGATACTGTTGCACGTTACGCTACACGTTACGCTTTCCGATCCACTGGCTAATGGAAGTATAGACCAGTCGTTCTGACCCGTACGTTGACTGATCGCGGTACGCTTTAGGTGAATATTGTGTATATAGAGCTAGACAGCCACTGGATATTCGATTGTAAGGGTTAGATTAAAAAAACTTTTATTAAAAGCTTTTTCAAGTACTTCATAGTATCTAACAATATAATATGACGGCACATTTTGTTAATCTTGTATCGTCCACCTGCTCAACACCTGAAAGGCTAACATCGCAAACGATTATGCTGTGTTTGACCTGCTGTGCTTCCAAACATTCAGAAATTTTAAGCCATCTAACTCCAGTAAACACTGTTGTTTAAATACTCGTTTATACGATGATTTGTTGTATTGCGTAAGAACCTGACACGAAAAGGCTTTTGCCGAAGTTTCCGTTCGCGTTTCTTTCTTGGCGACAGCATATTCAACTTCCCCTTCAGCCTTTACCGTTGTCGATGTCCCGGTCAACCTGTTGTTATTAAGGGTGGGTGCTACCACTTCAGGTATGATTAATTATTACGTATCCGCAGAGACACACAGGCACAGCATATCAGCAGATTTCCAATTTATCTTTTGAACAAACCCTTTCTTTTCACAAGTCGTACAGCTTCCACCCTAATGCCTTGAACTAAGCATCTAAGTCCTAGTTCAAGCCGCCTGAACGCGCGTCATGTCACGCTCACGCTGGCCTTTTTACATGCGATCGACCGCTGGCAGGTGCAAAGGCCCATATCAACTCGGCCTATCTAGGCTCCGTTCTTAAGTAACAGGCAGCCAAGAAATGATCAACCGACCGTTGCGTTGCCGCTGAAATATTTACAGCTGTCGCTTTTTCTTCTGTTTAGCATAACCGCCATCTCTGTAACTCCTACGGCTTTCTTAAAATGTACTGTGGAAGAGAACAAAGAAGTAAACTGAGTTTCTGATTGATAGAAATCGATGGCTTCGGCTGATTTTCCATTCGATATTCCTACCTTGATGCGCTGAAGTGTCTGTAGCTGTTAGTCGGATAGGGTTCGGTATATCTTTCCAAGTTTTCATCAGCCATGCAGACAGCAACGATCGAAATAAAATAACCTATCCGAGTCATCCTGTTGGGGGAAAAATGCAAAGCAACATCACCCAGCGCTAGGGCCAGTTTTGAAAGGAGCCCACATGTTAGTCAAAACCTGTGCCATAGGTCGACCGCGTAATAATGTCGTCACCCTGGTGGCAATGCTGATTATCTTACCACTTATCATCTTACTTTGCGAGCCTAGCAGTAAGTAGTATTGTGGTCGTAAGGAGACTCACTCTGTGGTACGAAATATAGCACTGTGAAATTGCAGAAGACACGACAAATCAAAAGTAATAAATTATTCTGCCTTCTGAAATGCTGAGAGATATAAAGGATGTTTTTTTTTCTTTTCTCTATTAATAGATCGGCAACAACGACCGCAACAGCATTCGATCTAGCAACTTGCAATCGGCCGCCGGCCACTGCGGATGAGCTGGCCGTCGCGCTGTTTCATTAAAATTTTGTTCTGTACGTCACGCTCAAGAGAGCTCACATCGAGCAGTTGATAGCTCCATGAACTGCTGCGACCTTTATCACGAATTTCCCTTGCGGGAATATCAAAGTCGTTGTGAGCCAAGCCCACAATAGGCGACACGGTTTCTAACGATGTCCTAGCAATTCAGCTCTGACAAAAAGTACATTTGGTCCACCATAAAATTACTGAAAGCTCACAGCAGGAATGCTTTCGATCGTTCCAAGTAAAGCTACATCTACAACTAAATTTTTTCATTATTCAAGTGGCTCGACTCGTTATACTATTTGATCCTGTAAACAATGGACAACAATTTCCTTTACCATTATGCAGTACCTGGACCAAATTTCTAACGCCACGCGGTTATTTGTAAATGCTTACCATGAACTTATTTTTGCCAAATACAAGTGTTTTGTACTACGATGTGTCTTCACGGAACTATGAAGCTATGAGCTAATATGCTTTGTAGGCGAGTATGGCTACAGGGCACAGCAATATCCTTCAAGTTCCGAACGGCTTTGCTAAGTGTGTGCCTTTACCTTCGGATATTTTCACTGTTGAAGAATATAGTGAAATCAATTTCACAGACCGAGCCTGTTTCAACTTGCTTTTTTAGCTACGCCGGCTAGTCCTCATATGGTTCTTTGTAGGACTACTTTAGGACCAAAAGTGAAACAGATACACCCGGCAGCGTTATCTTCTTCAATCGCGCCCAACTTGAGTTTTGTAGATGTTTTTTTTTTGCTTTTATACTTTGCTGCTTTGGAAGCAAGCTGTTTGGGGCTTGGAGTTCTCGACGCGGTCTCCTTGTCTTCTTGCTTGTCGAGACCTGCTTACTAACGGTGCTCGAACTCTGTCTCGCGATTTTAGCTACGGTTGATGACGTGCTCTTGGGTATCTTTCAGTGAAAACGGATTGTCGTAAACTCTTAAAGGGAAAAATCAATACTTGACAATTCGAGCTTTTTACATATGGCGCGCTGGCATTCTGGAATGGCGCTACCAGTTTAATGATGGTTACCCTCGTCAGGCGACTAAACAGCATCGAACTGTTGAATGTCTCCGTACCTGTTTGGCTTTGCTTTGTTACAATATTTAGCTACTGCATTCGAAAAAAGGCTGACTACGTACGTATTGCGGCAAAATGAGTAAGCTACGTAGAAGCGCCATCCTTCTTAAAGGAGCGCTTAAAGAAATTCTCTCAAACAATAGCCGTTTTGTTGCTTTTCCGGAGAGAAGTTGTAATGGACGACTGTGAAATACAGGAGGGACGACAGTTCGCATATTCGCGATCAGGCTGGGGACATGACAAAGAAAAGTTGGGTCGGAAGAGGCATTTAATTGCAGATCGGGCAGCCGACGACAAAGCCTTTCGCGGGGGCCAATGATTATGTTAAAAGTGAAGAAAGAGCTAAAGACATTTTGTCACTTAGAGCCATTGTTAATTTTAGAACCGTTAATCATAATAAGCAATATCACTATTGCAACCGAAAATATCCTCATTTTGATGGTTGTGACGACGACGACGACGACGACGATGATGATGATGATGATAAGGGTGATGAGGGTGAAGACCAACCTATTTTATCTTCCTGGACTATCCACACGACCATGCTTACTTCATCTGAACGGAAAGAAGCGCATAGAGATTGAGATGTGAAATAACAATAACTGTTACTTCTATTGCTATAATTGCCAGCAAAATAAACCCTGTCATTTCTTCTCGAACCTTGTTTCTCTTTGCGCTAAACTTAATTCCGCCGCCAGCTGAGCTAAAATAAGCAGCTGTCAAATTGTTTCCGCTTTGTAATTGACTGGAAGTGTTCACAGGTAGAAAAACATGTGCTTGTCTGTTTAGCAGTACTACACAGAATTACGCTCCCCTCGCCAAACAAAGACGTTTTGACTTTTTAGTTCGTGAGCCGAACAGGATGATCCCATGCGACATCTTTGAAATTTCAGCTGAGCCGAAATGAGCGCGCCTCGATAAATCAAAACTGACCACAAAGTGTAAATGTGGACCTGTTTTTTTTTATCGATAATAGCTCGTGCTGCTGACCGCAACAGGAGCTAAACAGTGCGGCGGTTGCCCCCATAAAAGCCGCTGTTACCTGCAAGGCCTCTAGCGCCCTGGGATCCACGTCGGTGTATTATCTTTCGCCATGTGTGCACGTGTATCTATGCTAATCTGCCCAACGCAACGTAATCGCACCACGTTCGTGTGTAATACTATTATAAACACCTACATACATATACGCAGGTTACGTATGAAGTAAAAAATTGTTATTACTGTGGAAGTCGTTCCGCGAGTCAGGTGAGCTGAATTCCTTCAATAGCGCTTTTTTTATTATCCTATTATTCTACTGCTGGGCCGGCTGCTCAGTGTTCACTGGATACTTAACTGATACGGCTATTGGTAACGACATCGCAAATAACTATTACCACAACTGCTACTTGTTAATTACTGCCCCCCCCCCCCCCCCCCGTTACTAAAACCGGAAGTAAAACAGGACGCTGAAACAAATCAGGAAAAAAAACCGAGCGCGGGAGTGGCGTGGCGACCAGCAGCCGCTACGCGGTCCTGACGCCCAACGATCCAACGCGACGACCATCATAGCCGCTGCTGTTGTTATTGTTTTACGAGTCTTTTTAGGTGGCGGTAGGAACTAGCGCCTCCGTGATGGCTATGGCTACGACAGCGGGACGAGAATCAACTTGTGCTATCTACACCGTAACACAACGATTTATGGACTGCTAGTTACAGTAGCTTCCAGGAAGCGTTGCCATTACAATCACAATCAGCTCTGACCCAATCCGTGCAGAAGCCTCATCAACAGCTTAGAAATGCCACGCTCGTTGCGGTCAATTCTAATTATTTTGTGATCACGTATGCACAAAATCGAGTCTCACTTAGTAGGCGTGACCAGCAGCAGGATGATGCCTCAGCAAAACCGAGAAAAAGCTCGATGCACAATTAGCTCTAAATACCAGACGCAACTGAAGCTTTCTATTTTTTTTTTCTTTTTTATGGGATAAAGGAGGAAAAGATAAAAAACAAACTTATGTAAGCGACTAACGTATACGTAAACATACGCCTTTGAAGATAACGGAGTGAAACGTATGTTCGGAAGACTTCTACGCTACCCAGTATCTAAGCTAAAACTCTATATGTGGAATCACCATTTTTATAGTATAAATTTAAAATCGCAATTAAGTCCATTAGCTAACGGCAGATTCTACGGGTCGTGTGAAAACCTTTTGAGTCTTCAAGCCATTAATCTCTTCCAGCTCGTGGTTACCTTCTAAGAACAAACCGACACTCGAAGCAGTTTGTTATAAATATAAATGCGCTCAGAGAACAGTTTAACTTAAGCTTTGAAAACTCGATCGACTACTTCCTTAATCCATAACAAGTTTGGATTTTAGGAGCATTGTTTTTGTATCAGGTCGCCATTTGAGTCCAATTGTATCTTGCCGTGTTCAAGCGCAAGCTGGCTCGTTAGCTCCGGGTGACCGGGACCGCCGATCGCTGTCGCTAGGACGATAGTGAAGCTCGACGAAATGTAAAATGTAACAGTTAGAAAAAGCTATCTAATAAGTGAATTCATTGTTTCTTCATGCCATGCCACTGCATATTGCCAACAACGTTAACAAAGCCTAGTACCTGATTCCCACCAAGTAATTGACATCTGATTGGGTTATTTGATCGCGCCTTATAGATTCAATGCAGTCCGGGTAATCGCTGCTATTCTTCCAGCCGTCGAGAAACAGAACCAGGGCGGATCGCAACACCATTAACAGTTAGTACTTTCTATAT
>NW_019211459.1:17062536-17075929 GCF_002443255.2 Varroa destructor | reverse complement strand
ATGTATGTATAAGCGTGTATCTCGTTGCGAGCTGTTATGCAGTCTAATTTCGGCGTCGGATCTCAAACGCCCTTGCGGCTAGAGCTCAATCGAACGATCCTCATAATGGTTCTTATCGACAGAAGCTTTTGGCCGGCCAATCAACTAAGTCACCGGCGAGCAGCAATGGATTATACAATTGATTGGTTCGACTGACGGTAAGCCGATCGCAGTCGTCTGCATTTACATGGCCACGAACGCAAAAAGGAAAAAGCTATACGTGCATTCAGCTTTTATTTGCAAATCTGTAAATTTCGTATCGTACCGAATTGCTATTAATACATCTATTAACATCTGCACGACTTTTCAGTCGTCTGTCACTGTTCTTTGTTAGCAGTGACCCAAGATGATTGTGACGCTCGTTAGTTTCTCAAGCTATCCGCACGAACTCTCGCAAAATGACAGAGACAATCCTGGGTAACTACGCTACGTGTCTGATAATGACTAGGCTTATGAGCAGAATCGATTGGGCCTGATCATAGACTCATCCGGTGAGGTGTTCTCTTTATGTCGGTCGATAGAGAATATATTTGTGTGCATGTAATTGTGTGCTTGATTTGTTAACATGCTAGTCGATTCTTTGTGACCTATTGCATAGTGTAATCTCATGATTAATTTGATAGGTTCAATATTGAATTTGCTCTCCATTACGGTGTATGTAATTGATCTGTCTAACTTCGATTGTTATAAATATAGAGAAGAACCCATTCAAATATATTTTACGAAGGCTTGATATCATCGAGTGCAGGACTAATGCGGTTTCCGTGCCTGTGTCGAACCCTGTTAAAGTAGTGCAATCTACAACTACAATGTATAACTACGAAGTCGTTCATCAAAATGCAGATGTTTATTATAGCTAGAGACAATTTTCACGCAGGCAAACATCTGTCACTTATTAGTAAAATGCATTCCTTGTAATTTTCTCGTAATCGGACATGAAAACAACAAAGATTGATACGCTATACAAGACACGCTATTCGACAATATGCTATTCGTGTGACGACAGTCATCTGCTCTTAAGACGTAAACTTCAAGTTACAAGCTTGAATACAGTTTTTATTAAGCGAAATATGAATCCTTATGAGTACATCGGCAATACAAATAATTTCAACTCGAAATTTCCGGCTGCTTGTGTGGTCGCCGCCAGTAACTATCTGCCGACTGTCACGCACAATCGATACGATATGTTTTGGGATAGAACACTTAATGATTATATCGATTATTTCAGTAAAAGCTCTTGAGATGCATTAAACATTAAGTTGAAGCTTTTTCAGATTCAGAAATACTGCAACACCTACTCTTTTAGGAACTACCACGTGCCATTTAAAACCTCGTCTTTTTTACCCGTGCGCTCGGCATGAATTAGATTCTACTGCTACTGGCTTGTTTATCAAGAAGAGCTACCCGTATATCTACTGGCAGCTAAATTATGCCCTAAACTACTAACTGATTGGTTTATTTTTTGCGGATTGCGGGAATAAGACCTAAGCGGATAAGACTCATGGGCGGAAGGAACGGGCATTGAGATCAGCAGGTGCCATCTTCTCTGCGACTAGACTACTACCTAGCGACAGGGCTTGCTGTTGATCCGGATAGAATTGTTCAGCCATATTCAAGCGTTTCTGGTGCTTGTGGCATAGACAGTTGCCAGCACTCTCTGGTTTTTGAGGGACGACAAATGAACACTTCGTTATGCTACGCTGTGTCATAACAACCACCCCTAGATTCGACTGGCAAGAGCATTACCGGCAGGAAACGCGACTTCATGCATCTTTCCCTCATGGCAGGAGTAAAGATCCCCCGTGGGAACGAAAATCAGCAAAGAAGTTGTGAACCGACAACGATACAGCCAGGCATAACTACGAAAGATTATAGCATTAATACAAACTTATCACTATTGTAGCTACAATTACATTGTACGAGAAGTTAATTATCGTCACCAAAAGAAAAATAGCTGCCGATGCGTATGTCGATAGTAGTGTAAATACGTTTTCGTTGAATTCGAAACGAACTATCATATAAATAACAAATATAAAAGGGTGAATCTACACAGTGTCTTAGCATTACTTCGAAATAAGAAAAATTTTATAATATATCACATTCTTTTCGTACACATATGTAGGTTTCCATGTCACTGAAAGTTCATGATGACAAATCCCTTCACTAAATCTACTATAATTAAAGCAAATAAATTCAATTACATATTACATCCGCGGTTTAATATCTGCTCCTGAAGAAGTGGCCCGAGTTTTACATTCGAAACGGTCGTTGGTCACCTGTTATCGTTGCTGCTGCTGCTGTTTGCTGGTCTCGCTATGAATGCCGGACCATTAATCTCACACAAGACGCAGCCTGTTGTTCGCTTGTATCCGTACTGCGCTAATATCGGCTTGATTTCTAAGGTCAAGTTGTTATGTTGCGGTACAAGAACAGCGCGTGTTGGTTTCTATCTAGGCCTACATCGAGCACGCACGCTGAGATCAAATCTCGAATATTCGAAGGAAATTATGGGGACTAGACCAAAGATAAAATGCCATAAGATTCCGTAAGGAAAAGAACCATAAAGTCAAATTAATTTTCTGCGCTATGATATTTTTCTTCCAGCAAACTTTGTCGGCAACAAAAATAAATCATGCTCCCATGCATTATTATGATCACCATCTAATAAACCCTAATATTACATAATAATGTATTGCCACGATTTTCTCGTCGATCGGCCAACTTGCCTCCTATATGGAAATAATAGCTTGCCCCAATGTTACATACTAATTATCACATGTATTGATTAGAATGAAGAAAGTACAAATGTTTGTATCAACATGCCTATGCATGTTTCAGCTTAGCTTTGTCCGTTATTGATGTGTTTACTTAGAGAAATACTCATGATGCTGGGGACAAAAAAGGTAAGGGCCTGCGACGTTTGTCGTTAACCACCTTATCTGTTCAGGCCAATCAGTCTTTGATCGGGGGGCATACCTGCACGCAAAAATATCGACAGTTCACCAGTGGTCGAAAACTGTAAGTGGCTGAGGTCAACAATGAGGGACTGCCGAGGTAATGAACGATAAATAGATGCAGCGACGGCTTGTGTCGGTGCATATTGAATGAACGAAGAACGATAATAAACTACTATAAATGATGGCTTGTGAAAGGATAGCTTGTTAAAAAGAAAACGCTCGACGAGGACCTTGCCAACTAGTAATGAATGAATGAATAGATGGATGGATGGATGGATGGATCAATCGAGGGATCGATGGAAACCTGTGAGACATCACAAATATAATACTTCGAAAAAAAACATCAGCTGCTTATTGAAAGGATAGGAGAAAAAAAAATGCTTTATTTCTTTTACCTCATTTAATATAATCATTTCGCATTTCTTTTTTTGCCGTAGATATTTTTGTTGTCATTCTAGCCATGACTGTTATTATTATTCTTGCAACCGCTCTCATAGGGGAAAGATGGCTGGTAGCTTTGTGCCATCCGCTATATATATATATATATATATATAGCAGAGACGTCGATATATCCAGATGTGTATTCCAATAAATGATTATAATTTATGAAAAAGTGGCCCAATTCATTGTGGTATAGGGTAGTACTTTTAAAAACGGATCCGTCGGAGTGTGATTATTTGAATGATATTAATTGTATGCTTAGTTCGTGTGTTCTATCCTCTATTTAACGAAACAAAGTCAATTATTTAACTGTGCACTGCAGACTTATGCAATTGACTCAGAACTAATTGTTATCAGGCAGGGGGTTTTCTTCAGAGCGCTGAGCAACATCCAGCACTGATTGGTCATGAGGTAACAGGTTCATTTCATAATTTGCAAATATTTTAATAAGTATATTTTGAAAACATATCGATGACGTACTGGTTCTTTGCTTTGTCTTGAGCTGTCATTGATGTGTAATGATTTAGTCTAGTGCATATCCTTGTGGACGATCTAGAAAATTTGCGTCAATACCATTGTGCAGGCTTAATCAGGACAAACTGGCTGATTCTACCGTGTAACTACCAGTCAGCCTAACAAACACGTTCGCATTCATTATTCCTCATTAACAGCTGCTCAATTAGATAATGTTCTTCGTTGCTTTGACAGAACTAATAATACGAAAGGACTTTATAGTAACTGTACGGTTGTGAAGGATGCTAGATCAAGATTTTGATATATACACAATGTACTTTAGTTGGTCTTCATCAGCATCTGGAATCCTTGTACCGCGCTCTAGCGGGCTAGTTCAACGTGCATCGACATGGCCTTTGGCGTATTCTCGTTTGACATCACGTTCGTCGTTCTTCACAGCGATCTGCCGCTGGACAAAAGCGCCAGCCGTGAAATGTGTTTCGGGATGTTATATCGTCGGACAAATAGACAATCCTGGTTCTGCGCTCACTAAATACGCACACACTTTCAACTTGTGCGTCAATTAGATAACAAAGGCAAGCAAAATACCTTTGAAATTCTCCGGCGCACAGGGAAAAGACAGCTTTTGCGGAGGTTAACGGCCAAGTATTTGCAAGCCGCTTGCTTAAAATCCTGACATCAGGATACTAGTTTACAAGTGAAAACTATATTTACAAAAAGCGAACTTGAATTTTTTCGTGCATATTATTTATTCGGAAATGTAAAGAAATCTACGTGCTCTTTTCCGTCTTGTGAGTCGAAGTTGAAGGTTGGGCACGCATCAACCACGAAAAGTCATACAGAAGTGATAAAATCATTCGTTAGCAGGAGCCTGAAGCGCGTTTCGGTTCGCATTTCCTCTTAACGTACATATTGGTACGTTACATAGTGTACTACCCAATACTAAATTAGATACAACCGTTTACTTGGCCTTAACCACTGAACAGCCACAAAATGGCGCCAAAAACTTTTTAAAAATTTTTGTTTTTTATAAAACACAAGTTAAATCGCAGTAGTAGTTAATTGCGAATTACAAGCCTAACCTAATGGAAAATTATTGTTTGCACAAGCTGCATACGCATAAATGCCAGTGATTTAATTAGAATACTGCATACTATATGTTATGTAGCCAATTTTGTTTCAATAAGCTTCGATCGAAGGTGAATTCGCTTCGAAAATTTTCTGCTTAACCTTTTGTTATAACAAGTATAGAACGCAGTAGTGGGCTTTTGAAAACTATGTCTTTAAAATCTGCATGGCCCAACAAAGGCAAAAAGGTCATTCTTCATTTTCGGAGAATATCATGACAAAAGGTCTTTCTCGAAGCCTTAAACTTTACAATGTTATCGGAATATTTTAACCACATCTAAGTGCACTTAAAATTATCTTACAAAGAGCTCACAATATTAGAAGACCTGGCGTTGCCCCCTTATGGCTCACTATCTTAATTAAGATCAAACCAAGTGACTGTTTCTTATATTGCGTTGAGAGCTATCCATACAGACCGAGTCATACAGGGGACAATCACAATAGAGAAAAGGGCCATTACATAAGCCTTTGTCGCCAATGACATAATTTCACGCGGAAGCCCTTCGTTAATTGTCATCTGTTTTTTTTCTTCCCTATTTTTTTTCTTTAAATACATTGCAAAATCCGAAACATCACAAAAATATATGTGTATGTGTATATATAAACGTAAGTTCCCAAACAAGGCAGAGTTTCCACCCTGTACAAGATGTTCAACAGGGCTAGCCAGGTGACTACTGCTCTGAAAATATATCAATAATAGATGGCTAGTTCGTCGATACGCTGTCTTTGCTGCTCCACTTGAGCTGTGGCCTGGCTCGTTCGCTCGCTCACTCACTCCTCGTCAGAGCTGTACGCCAAACCGGCCAAAGCAGCGGCCAGCCACGGAACAGGTCATCGTGGGCAGTCAGCACGCCGGCACTGCATAGCGCTTCTGCTTTTGGCCTTGTTGTCGTCCTATTCAGTTATGTGTTAAATTGAAGTCGACAAAAACGTAGCAAGTGGCAATGACAACGAAGAAGAGCAAAACACGAACAGTGCAAAAAATCTCTAGTCTTTCCGCCGATCAGGATGCTGCTTCTTGACTCTGAAACGATTTCCACTGGCGCTATTGCTAGATGCTGCGATTAGATCCGCGCATCGCGAATTATATACTTTACCCTATACGTATGAGGACTCAAAAAAAAGAACAACAGAAAACATCTCGTCTTCTAACGAGCATCTGGTGCATCATTCACGCACAAACATGCGAACCTCTACAGAACAACAGATAGACAGACCCACACCCGAACATGGGGGTCTGTTCTATCGCCCGATGATAAGGTCACTGTTTTGCTGGTTCGTCCAGTAAACGCTTTGTCTTTGTGGCTGGTAGCAACGCTCAAAGGAAAAGCCGCGCGAGAAGGAAAGCCAACGGGGGTCACGGTCGTCAATGCTAGGCCACGTTACAATATAACGGAGTTAGCAGCATAGATGCCACGGCAGTAACAAGGACACACAGTGGTATTATGATAGCGGATCAGAGTTACACGCAGATACAGTACTTAGTATAGATGCACGAGAACTACACAATGAATGATCGCGTTATGCCAAAGCATCCGGACTTTCTCCAAACCCACAAGCGCGGCGGCCATGAAACCAAACACGTCGATGTAGATAAGCTTTTTAACACTGCCGGCAGAAACTGCAGTTTGGGGTTAAAGGTTTTTCGATGTCGGTCTTGCGGAGGCCGGATGGGACGCTGGGCTGGAAAGCATGAGCAAATAAGTCGCTACGAACAGGGTGTGCATTTAGGCAAAGACAAACCAATAAGAAAATGACGAGGTCCCGCAGTGAAAGAATGGAAAGCCAGAGCTAGACAGAATCAACAAAACGTCTACAACGTCGACGGTTCTATTAAACTAAATTACTTAATATTGGTGACTCTCTCGATCAAATTCGAGGTGTCTGTCCTCTCGACTGCGGTCAGCCGATACAGAATCATGGTCGCCGCTAATTCTAGCTGAGCAGATAAACTGATCAAGAATAAAATGGCGCCAATAATAAACACAACAATGAAATCGTCCGCCTTTACTCTACGGAACGCGTACTCTGAGATACATGCCACGCACCTTAATGTTGCCCAACATAAATATTATAAGCTGCCGATGATGTATGAAGTGATGACGCCTTAAGTTTCCTTTAGTGCATCCGGCGATCATCTATTTGACGCCATCGATAGCAGAAAAAGAGTCCGTTAACTCGACTGGAGGTGCCTATTATGAGTTAAAATAATCCTAATCAGATGGAGCTGCGTCCTGATCTTGCACCGATAACCCGTATAGGATACAATCGAGACGACAATAATGTTGAGCACAATAAATAACAAAACAAGGTCTGGTAGCTGGTTTGATTCTTAACTCTTTCCTTGCAAAATTTCTTTATGTGTTTTTCTCTTTCTTGATGGAATGAATTACAGTTTCTTTCAGGTAACAACTCACCAAAAATCTTCTTCTTATCGACGGTGGGCCTGTCAATTGGCCAATGGCCTTTTTTCGCCTTCATAGAGACCTACCCGACAATATTCAGTTCTATTATATCCAATGACCCTTAGACAAATCTATCACGCACATCTAATACGCAGGGACGAAGTCATCGCCTGTACGAGCGTCTTCGATCTTCCGACTCGTGGGTGCAGATGATTATATGTGGACAATGACGGCCATGTATAGTAATATATGTTATCGGATTTGCGAGTTATCATGCTCGTCATTCAGGGAAATCCAGAAATGGCAAAATAGCAATTTATGTACGGATCAGTGGCTATGGATCTGGGGACATAGGCGATAGGGAGAAATTCAAAAGTGGATCCTCACGTTATCGTATTGGTCGACACACACGTAAACGGGTACAAGTTCAAGCGATTTACAAGCTCGATTAACTAAAGTAAGCTATTTCTAACGCTTATACAGGCTTTCTGATAGAGTATTAAAAACTTGTTTACCTATTAACCCAGGAACACCTAGGTTGGTTTAGGTTCGAAACAGGGGGCAGGCAAATTTTGCTTCGTGGCGAAAGACGCAAGCCCTCTGAAGCCCCTTAATAATTAACGCTAGCGGCCGAACGCAAAGCTCGAAACTGCTGCGCTTCCTTTAATCTTTAAATATGTCTCAACTATCGCAACAGCTCTAAATATATTGAGATACGGATTGAGTCGTCGCATATCTAACGCTACCGTGTATCTGTGTCGCAGAGTTGACAATTAAAGTAGCTGCGGGTATTATCCAATGCTATGCCCATCTCGAGACGAGTCTGAAGTTAACGACTATTACACGAGCATCAGACGTTCGTCTTATTAACCAAAATCAGTCACTGATCTTCTGCAGCTCTTGATAGCACCATGCCATCGCCACATCTGAGCATAGCGAGCGCTTGCGATTCACGTCAACTTGTTGAAGCCCGCTTCCTCAGCAGTTGTCCGCTGAAAATACCATTGCTCCTCTTGATTTTACGAAGGTGTAGCCCAATGAACCGCATCTAGTACAACAGCTCTTCAAACGTCTGTCATTTACTACCATTAACGTACATATCAACGATGTTGAAAAATCGTATTGTCATTCATGTTTATTTGACATAGCGTCGATGATTGCCTTCGTTTCCGCAACCATATTTTTTGTTCGTTCATCCATCGTTTCATGACAGGGCCCGCTCCCAGTACGTTGACCCAACAAGCCGGTAATTTTACGTGTATAGCCTTACTGGCAATTACAAATTGGTCACTTAATAGTTCATAGACAGACAAACCTTGGCACTACCGAAAATACTTACTAAGTGAGCCTACACCGCGTTGATATTTCGTATGTCAATACTTGCTACGCTATTGACTGATAGGTCCGATGATGATGATACGGGCGCGATATTACTGGATTAAACTAGAAAATTAATCATCGCGTTAGACGTCTGTAGTTAACAGTGAAGACCTCACACTTATCAGTCCATGCCTAGTACGTGTAGATACCGGAACGGCCGAATGCATGATACGATACATCCGTGAGTACCTAATGGTCTCGTGTAAATTGCAAATGATGACGTTCGGTTGGGCGATAAACTGCGTCAACCAAGACCGCCATTGTGATTCTGCATTAGAGTGTCTACTAATTGTATACATTGACGCCCACGTCTTATATGCTGCTCACAAGATCAACAATAGCTCTGGCCGAATAGTTAGTATATCGTGTTCTTCTAAGCAACTAATAGCGTCCCCTGTTCCCTTGACTTGCAGAAACTGATGCTGGTGACAAAGACGTAAATATTGTCGTCTGTAGTACCTATGTGTTGCCTGTACCTACGATAGTTCTGTATGATACAAGATATTTGTAACCTTGAGTATGTTGAGTTTTACAACGGTAGCTACTAACTTGATGCTTCGTCGTATAGTACATGGAATAGGAATTCTACTAATAGCTATCGTAGATAGAAGAAACCTTGACCTCAGAAAAACGACAACAATGGACAAGAAAAAAGCATTACAAATAAGCAGATGCAGCGACTGTGGATAATGGAAAATATGTCCGTACATTCGATGTGATTCGTATCCCGCTGTAGTGGATTCGTATCAAGTCAGTTGTTTGTGCGAATTTGAAATTCATATCCCGCGATGACACCCCCTTTGTCCCGCCTATCCTCATCGCTTTCCATACACTTTTTCACATATGGTAATCCGGTGGCCAATTTAACAAACAATGCCTGTAATGACGGTAATCCACACGACGACATACGTACCACTCCAGTCGTAGCATTAACGTCTGCCGGAGGCTTAACGAAATCTTTCGGCTTCTCTCTGTCCTGCCTCTGGCCTACTTAAACTGACTGAACAACGTTGAAGTTGATTCTCGATATACCAGACAACAAATGTATTTCATTGCTATAGCGAGTTAGGCACTGGTCGGTCCTGCAGCCGTGACCGATACGCTCGGACGTCTTTGTGGCAAGACGTCATTGGTCTTCGTCCTAACAAGCGGTAACGAGTTGGAACGAGCTGGGGAAAAGGAGGTTATTCACTGTGTTCTTTTCGCTTTTTGCTCCTCGTTTTTTCGTGCTGATACTGTTACTGATGATTATTATTGGGATGAAGATGGCGTTATTTTTGCTGCGTTCAGGTGGATTTGGATCTTGTCGAACGGCTGTCTGCCTTCAATGCTTAACAGTCAGTCTTCGGTGGTAGCCAGAAGCAACGTCTTCAAATGTGCTCCAATCGCCCTATTCTTAAACGTTCTCGTCATCGTCGTCTTCACCTTTACCGTTGATCTACAGTTGGGTGAGCTCGATCTTCCCTGACTCAGGCGAGTCGTGTTTACCACACGTTGCGGCTGTACAACGCCTGCCAATGCTGCGCCGGACCCACTGTATTGTTAGCAGTCATCCCGCATCTAATGCAGTGCGGTTGAACTCTGGGGCCTCTGCAGGACTCCGCTTCTTCGGATCTATGAAGACGAAGTTGGGAGCGTGCGCTTAAAGCGTCCTTATGCGCCTTCCTGTTTGGGCCAGCGCTACTCACGCCGGGTGTCGAGATGAGTTGTTTTTCCTCTGCTTCTGTACAGACAATAGATGTATCGGATAGCTATCTGTACGTACTATACAGCTGTTTTCTGGGCAGTGCGACGTTTTCTCCGGTTAAAGATTTTGTTATGGCCGTTTTGCTGCTGCTGCTGCTGCCGCTGCCGCTGCCACCGCCACCGCCGTTGAAGACGCCAGCGCAGCCATCGCTACCACTGCGCCTTTAGGTGGTCGACGAAGTAGCCGCTGAGGATGAACGAGCCTCGCGTTTATACCTTTTTCGCCCTCTTTTCTCATAGCCTTTGGTGTCTTCTGTTTTTTCAACGACGTACAACGGACTATTTCTGTGTGGATATTTTTCGTCGATATTCTCCGGTTGTTTCTCTAATGCGTGAGGCGGCGACCACCAGCTACCAAACCGATTAGCTGCTGTCATACTGTACCAAGTCTTCAGCCTTCTGTCTGGACTCACCCGCTTCCATCGAACGAAGCCAGCTGACATAATCGGACACAGCCGTGGCATATCGAACTGGCCTTCATACGGGACATTTAAGACAGAATAAGGTAGGGCAACGGTGTCCGAAGACGGATACTTTTCGGCATAAGGTGGAGCGAAAGAGATTATCGAGGTGCACACGTCAGCGTCACGGCAGAGATCCACACAGAATCTCATACAGGCTTAGCCAAATAGAACTCTGCCTGTCAAATTCGCTTAGTTAACGTTCCATCTCTAGCAGGCAACAAGCGGTCAAAGAAGCACCTGGCAGCGATCGCGGTCTTTCATCGACCGGAGAAAAGGGTGTGAGTTTAAGCATGTGTTCGCACTCGACACGAAAAGAACGAAATGCAAGAAACAGTACGGTTTTAAATGGCAGGGAAAAATGGGATGGGTTGATTTGTTTGTTTGTGTGGTAGGCAGCAACAGTACCAGCAAACCCGTATATGTAATGTGACGACTGCATCGTCACCAGCAATAACAACGGTAACAATAGCAGCAAACACACAATTGTACGTGTTAATATGTCCGTCTACGGATGTATACTGGTCAGTATGAGTGTACCTCGCACTGATGCTCCCCTCTGGATATTGTTATTATCATTAGTACTGCTAACTGCAGTATCGTTGGTCTGCATTTAGCGCACTACGAAAGTACTATACTATTGCGTAGCACCGCCATGGTTCAGAAGACGTTCGCGTACTAAGAACGGTTTCCTTTAGCTCAAAAAAAATTACATAGCGAATGAGTAGCAAAGGAAAAGAGACCTAGATAGTAATACCTATAATACACCGGCGAAGCAGAAGATATTTGTTGTTGTTTCGCCGCTTACCCCGACAGAAATAGCGGGATAGCCGATAGTTGGCCGATGTACGACTATGTTACTACACAAGACGTTACCACTTCGAATCTTACGGATAGAGAAGCTTGTAGTCGTCTGTGTCCATGTATGGGAATTTTCGTGACGATGACAGGTATATCACGCATTTGTGAGGTAGGTAAAAATAGACCAAACACAACTGAGTTGTTTGATACGAATAGTAGTATATCGTGAAGCAGGAACGATTACCACTTGAAATTTGCCAAAATGACATGGATGACAAGGCAGTACATTAGTCTGTATCCGGATATGAAAAACGGTATGTATTACGTGCGTAACAATTACTATTATATTGTAACAATGAAACCTTTTCTATATAGAGGGCTATACAGGAATGGACTTTGGTTTATATGGCAAAAACGGACATGTCCTAATTTAACAGACCAATTTTAATAGATCTGTATTACAGGCGCCATTGCAAAAAATATAAAATCTACAATTACAGTGGCTGTTTGCGATGCAGAGGTGCTCTAAGTAGCTAAACACAGAAGTTAAATTTGGCATAGGTTAGGGTAGTGAGCGCGCAAACAAATAGTCGTTGTCACGAAGAGCCATGATCCCGTTCAAAAACTACTTTCCAAGAAAGACAAAGCCACATTGGATGCGAATTTTGTGCTACAATACATCCACCTATGGATTCTTCAACCTCTTGGCGGAAGCCCTGTGGACTTAAGCTTTTTCTGTCTAATATTTGTGTCTGTTCGATGAACTCAACGAAGACGATGACGGCAGGGAACTTCTGTTCGCCCGATAAAAAGGTTGAAAGCATCCTACTGAGCATTACAGTGTCTTCACGAAACAAAAAACAATAAGCACAAGCAAAGTCCTGTCTTAGGGCCCCCCAATTTAAGACACACGAGTCTGAAACGCCCCCAAATACTGTCTATTAATGGTAACTTGACATTTTCGAGCGGCTATTCGCCGTCAAAGACCCTCTGGCAATGGTTGGGACGTGAAGCCAATACCTGTGCTATTCACACACTAAAGAGACACAGAAAATTTTTCTCGTATGTATTCGTAGACCACAAGATTATTCTTAGAGGTCATGTAACTTAAGCTGTAGGCATAAGTTCGCCGTCATGGGTCGACTATGCCAACCTTCGGAGAAACAGCAGTACCACGATCATTAAAAATTGTATTGGAATTTATTAGCGTTAATTGGGTGGATAAGGCGGAGTCCAGGCGCAAAAATCAGATGATTTGAAGCAACGTCGCTAGCTCTGTGAACAGCAACGTTATAACCTTATATTACGCACACATATGAGAACTCCACAAAAATTGCGTTAGCTATTATATCGCCTATTTTCTAAGAAAAATAAGAATATACATTACATAAATGTTCGCTTCCGATCTTCACATATTCTAGTGTAGATTACAAAGCAAACTAATACAAAGTGGCGTCTGATGCTAAACAAGTTAACGACTAACATTATCTTTTATTACGCCTTTAGTTATCATAAGGGCGTTTTTTTAAGGGAAATCATATGAGTGGAACAGACACATATA
>NW_019211459.1:17042615-17062436 GCF_002443255.2 Varroa destructor | reverse complement strand
TATATAAAACTGTTGTGTGTATCCAGAGTGACTCTTATTAACTATAACTAGTGTACAATCATAGCATGATTTCAATGATTATTATTACCGTTGCTATATCGCAGTGACGTGACTGGAGACGAGAAAGGTGCTCTTATATGGGTTTGTACGTGCGCCTCTGTGCGTGTATGCGGTGGTGCAATAGGTGACTTTTATTGCTGAAACAAATAAACAAATTACATTAGCGTGCACACTCGTCATAGCCAACAAAATGGTCTACTCGGGTCAAACTACCGGTCGGTCGCTTATTTAGATGTTCGTGGAATCATCGATCGAACAATACAATTGTCTGGAAAAATAGCGCAGCAGAGATTCGTGTGTCTGCCGTAAGCACAAATAGTAATACCGATATGTACTTCTCGCACTTAGTGACTCTTCACTTGGAGCAGCGACAACGTCTAACGGGTGCATATAATCAATTTGAGGCAAACAATGCAACCCAATGGCGTTACACAATGTACCTGGAACAGTTTTTGTTAGGGTTACGGTTGACTGTGTTCATGGAACACCTGCGACACCGATGCGTCCGTCGTAAACTCTTACTGGTAGCGTTATTTGTAGGAACCTAAGAAATGAAAGAGATATTTAAGCGAAATAAGGGGAAGGTACATCTCTAGCGATAAAAGCGTAATGTTCATAAGGCCTGGTCACAGTCGGACGCTGGTCATATATATTTCGAAACTTGAAATGTACAGTGTCTGACATTCGCCCTACGAGGTCTTGTCATATTCATCATATACATAAACAGATTCGTAATGATAAATTGCTTCATTTCACCGGTGTGAAAATGGGCGTACTCATCAAACGAGATCCATCTATTCGTATCAGTAGGCCTGTGGACGCGTCACTTGAGGGCCGGTCCTAATTTTTGATATCGTTCGCCGGGTTTAAAACAAGAGTCTACCCGGTGTCGCCTACTGGATGTAAGTTGACGATATGGGGCATTCAAAAGTTAATCTTCTGGTAAAGTACTCTATAGCGTCTTAAAGAGTAAATGAGAGTTGTTGAAATTATACTTAAGCCTAAAACGTTAGAAAAAAATAATAATTGTAGCATTGAAATGTTTGTTTACCAAGCAGCAAATAACAATAAAAGTGACATTTCAATAGATATTTGACCTATCCCACGCTGTTATCTCCGAATGTATTACGTGTAATTATCTTTAGCGCGTACGGCATAACGAAGCGAAGAGTTCCGTCTGGCCTACTGGATGGTTTTTAATGAGACTGGCCCATTGCTAAGCGATTGTCTATTGAACACAATTTCAATCGACTGCTTTAATCCCTTTGGAAAGAATATATCTACCTCAGGACTTCGTGTTACAACCTTACTTTTTAGGTCTAATCGTCGAAAGAAGCCATTCATTCTGAGATGACAACGACGGCAAACAACTATCCTGGCGTTCATACGATAATGCACGAAGCCTTGGTATGTGCAGAAAGCTAAGCCTGAAAAAATCTTTTTTTGCCTTTTTGGCAGACCTTAACCTTGGATGCAAACTAGCGACTAGGAAACCGTGTGCAACATTAAAGCAGACCAATCAGATCAGTTGTACGCTCCAGCAGGGGCATCTAACGGGACTGATTGGGGTTATCCTGCGTTGCCTCTGAGGCACCGACAGCGGCCGCTACATGCAACGACCACATCTACAGACGATATTTATGGCAGTTGCCACTGTTGCACGCTATTGTCAGCGACGGTCCAAGCGTTTACGTACTGCGGCGGGCAAATGCATTCCGACCCGAACTAGCTGCCGACACCAAGAACGAGGTATTTGTAAATCACGACAACTACAGTCGTCATGAGATGTGGATACGCGAGAGCAACGCGGAACAGGTCAACGATTTCAAACATAAGACCCTACCGCCCTCAACCCCTGGCGCTACCTCGACTATTGCATATTTAAAAGAAAGTTGAAGAAAGAAAAGTTATTGTCGTTCGCTAAAACTTCAACAGCAGCTGTTTTAGCAACAGCGGCAATAGCACAACGTTCCATGCTACGACTTTCCAGATCATCTTAATGCCGGGGACTAGCTGACTAACTGTAGCTGACAGGGGCGTTTGAATAATCCCGCGTCAGACCTGACACGCAAAGTAATCAGACCGAGTCAATGCTGATTCTCAAGTTGAAACGAAAGCGAAACAAATGCATTGCTCGTCGTCTTTGTCTTGTCGTCTCGTGTAGAACTATTGGTGATTGCGACAAATTTGGCGTTGCGTTGCGATGCCCTAATGTAAGACAACGAGGGCCAAGCTCTGGGGAAGAGTCAATCAGTGAGTCGAACGACGCCCATAAAATTGGTACACACGACGGCTTTCTTAATGGCTAGATTGACTGGCCCTGCAAAACTTTTTTTAATAACAAGATGAAAGGCGTATGTCAAGTGACTCGGGTGGATATAAACCAATTGATAATCTCAGAACATCAACTGAGGGTGTCAGCCTATCAAAATGGCGCCGTTGAATGTGAAAATATCGAAGTTGTATCGTTCATTCTACAGATATAACTGTAACAGCAGTGAGTCAGCTTAATAGCTCATAAGATCCCAATTCGCTACCTACTAATTGAGTAGCTTGCAAGAAAATCTGGCTTCTCTCCCAACAGAGCGTCTTCTCAGAGAACGCCGGCGGTCAGCATTGTCATCTTCTATTCATGCCATGTGTTTATTATTTTTATCTCGAAACATTTATTTTAAATATTCTAAAGTACGACGAGTGTGTCATTTTATAGTATTATAGTACGTGAAGCCCTTTAGGATTTTAGTTTATTGATAGTATTGGGTTTTCTTGAAATTTAATTACTATTATCTTATTTATTACACGTCAGTATTTCAACTTTTCAGTTAGATTTATTTAGAAGACGGGGCCATTAATTTTGCTTGGTATTATCGTTGTGAGATTCCACGTAGGCAGGCAGCCATGACGTAATTGACTGATGTTGCATGAAATGAAGATTGATAACTAGATGGTTGTCGAAAGCTGTGGTTAGCGACGCACCAACAACAGAAAGTTGATGTTATTTGGGGGAAACAAGCTCTAACTTTGAGATCTAGCTCAAAGAACTTTGAGCTCTAGCTCAAAATTAAGTCTTGTATGGGGTGGTCCCGCTGCCACCTAAGGTCAAGGTCATGTATGAGTTTACCTGTCTATACAAACGCAATCTATGAAAAGTATCCGTGAGAAGATTTTAGCTCAGCACTCGTTCAATCCGAGATTCATCTATAAAGCGCTCGGCAATGTTTCCTCGATTTGCATTACAAGAATGCTTACCTCCTCTATAATAATAAATAAATAATAACGCCTATTTTCTACTTGCTGCTATTGATATCGTTTAAATACATTACAGATTGCTAGACACAATACTATGCATAAATAAGAATCAATAATTTAATTAGCGCACAACGATTGTTCATGGACCGTTATAAACCTTTTCTGTGATCGTCTGTTCCTATCTGGCGACGGAAGAATCCAATTAACACCCTATACAGTAATAATCACTTTAACTTATTTGACACACGTTTGTGTGTTGAGTCAATGGCTTTCCTGTCGCAAGATACGAGCAATGCGCTCATGTCAAATTTTCGTTTATATGAACACTTTGGCACGTACGCTTGCGTACGTCTCCTCCATTTGATGATGCCCTGGCAAATCCACGTAAAATAATTTACCCTTCGGCAAATTAGAGTCCTTCAGAAATTTCAACTTCAATCCCCACAGCAGCTGCACGCACTTGTTTTGCCGTTGTTGCCGCTGGAATATGGAGTTCTGCATCAGATTGATACGAAACGAAGCAACGAAAATCTGACACGAGAAGTTACACAAACAACTTCATTCGACGCAACAACGTTGGAATCGAGTGGCGATAGAAGAGACCACTTTAAGTACTATGACTATTCCGCGTGCATTTATTGCTTTTTAGCGGCGCGGTTTAAACAATAACGGCTAGAATTGCAACAGCCGCATTAGCAGCGATAATGATAACAGTCTAGAGGCAAATGGATTTAAACGACGATGAGGCGGTCCAATCAGTGAGACAATAAAGAACAGTGAAGAATCAGACGTCAGCTTCCTCCTCAACAACTGAATCAGCTATACCATACTATACAGAGTTTGTCCGTACGCCGACCAGGATTATGCTGGTCTGGCGGATGTTTCTGAGATATTGATTTTATGCCCCTCGTCCTGACTCAAGTTGTTTTTGGCTGTTGGCCAAAGATACAGGTTGGATAAAATAGAAAAAGAGACATGCAGGATTCCTGTACAGAAACTAGTTATGAACACGCGACGGACGATAGAAGGTATACGCACCGAATATATGAAGTGGCAGTGTCGTCATTGTATAGCATCGCTGTTATCGTCACGGATTTCTTTTCGTTAATAAAGCATCGGTACTTGGCAATTTTTTTCTATCCAAGTGGTTTCTAATGAAAAGGCAGCGATGTTCTTGTCTTGCATTTGACAACAGTAGGACAGCAGCTGTCATCGAATGAAAATTCTGCTTTAATAAATTAGTAAGACCTCGATACGAAAGTATGGGTATGAAGGCAGACGGATGTGACTCGATAGCAAGAAACCTCTTTTCAATGGAATTGGTCGTAATAGTATTGGCTTCGAATCGACTGATCGATTTTGCTACAAAAGACCGTTTGCGCGTATACGGCTTAAATGTTGGTGTGATGGGAAACAACTGGATAGAAATCAGACATAACGCTATCGCCAACGATTATAACTGATAAACGGCAGCCGCTACTCTTCCCCTTACAGTCAACCATTCAACTTCAGCCGATGGCCAACAAACTAGAATCCACATGAACTCCATCAGTCGCCTGCAAGAACTTATACATCCCCTAGTACTTGATGACCGCATGCCCGAAATCGAGCAGACACAATCAATGAATAAGAGCTTCAAACCAAAAAAAAACGACATTTTTTCGAGTCAGTAAGCTTAATTATCTATAAATAAGCTATAAACAGATTAAAGATATACTCTGCTATCGTTTCGCATAATATCTGTATTTGAAAGACTTTGACCTGGGACTGATTGGAGGAAGAAGCGCAAGCGATTGTCTGTCGCTCGTTACAATTAGGTTCTTTGTCCATTGAGCTCTTTCCTCCAGATCCTTTAAAAAATACCTCACACATCTGCAATAACGGAAAACATTAGACGCCTTCTATCACCAGCCTGATCGCGCGCTATCGATTTGCACGATCCTTTGCTTCTCGACAGAGACGCTGTACCTACGGCGGCGTCAACAGTGAAATAAATATTGATTATATTCGTGGCCTGGCCCTCGTGTTTCGTCTTGTATGTATGTAATAGTGTTTACCTGATCGGGTTGTTCTGATAGACGAGCGAAAAGCGACCCTGTGTACCACATGTGCAGGTCTGACTATGGACGACTGACTTACTGCTTCTGCTGCCGCCGCCGCCGCCGCCGCCGTTGTCGTTATTTTACCAATAATGGCGGTAGTCGAAACAACGGCAGAGGAACGAAACAACTGCGTATGGCCCTTCTGCCCGTCTGATTCATTCGGTGCGACGAGTAGCGGCGTTTTAAAGCTACGTTACTCTAGAAGGAGCAGCTAAGCAGAAGTTAAAAACGAGGAGAACGATCGTTGTACTGTCGTGTAATGCGATGTCATGATCCTGTCATTTTTCTTGTTGTTGTTCAAGTTTACCCGGTCTTTTTGCTTGTTACCACAGCAAATGGAGCTAGCAGTGCAGCTTTATTGCAATGGCTATCAGTAAAAAGTCCACGATCATAGATAATTGCAAAGCAACAATAACTTATCGGTCCTGCTCTCGTAGCAGCTGCTGTGGACGTCTCGTTTTCGTTTCAGCTCGTCTACAGCAATGGCGAGGTGCTGTGATGTTGGCTGGTAGCAGCAACAGAAAGTGACCTTATCGGTGCTGTGATTTGTAAATTGCTATCTCCCTCTACGTATTATCATCTATGGCGTCGTCATCGTCCTCGATACGTGCATCGGAAGTACACGAGTTCACCTATCCGTCTCAGGTGCAGTGATATATATGCAGGTATATCCGTGTGGCCATTACCGCGGTCATACTATACGGTGAGATCTAGTTACGATGACGGCCTGTCGGCGCGTAACGGCGGTCGGCCGCGTGGCACACACAGGTATATACACCAATAGACACAAACACTGCAACAATGACGATGACGCCAACCAACACGTCTTCTAGTGCTGCTGTTGTTGAAAAGGTGAAGTGAGCAGCAGCAGCAGCAGCAGCAGCAACAACAACAACAATGATCACATAAAAAACAACTAAAAAAATAGTGGCGGTCTCCGCTGTATAAAATTTCTCCAACGGTTAACCCACAATTGCAAAGATACTCATCATCTCGCACGGAATTTTCCCACCGCCACACACATAAACATAAACACAGACAAACACACAGTTGTTCTTTGTTGTTGTTGTTGTTTGCCGCATACGCGAGCTGGGATACGATTTCTTACAGAGCACAACTCGCCCAGAAATCTGTTTCGTCCATCTCTTCTTGTTTTTATTGTGACGCATTCATAGGTAGGGAACATACTATCATCGTATGTGTGCGAGGTGTCTTATAAAAGCGACTATAATTATGATAACTAGGAACACCATTACGGTACAGTGATTAGAAAGCATCCAATTGATGTCCGCTGAAGCTGTTTATCACTGCACATGGGTAAAATAGCGAGGCAAAGAACAGGATCTGTTCTTTATTTAGCTGATCTGTGCTCAGTCGGCAAAGGCTGACGCAGATGGGAAAGACAAGGTTTAAATGGCGATATTTCACCAGAGGAAAAATCATCTTAATTCTAATATGTTCACCTTCAAAAATTCACAACTTTTGTCGCAATAAGAAGCAAGTTGAAGAGCTATCTATCCACATGCTTCGATAGTTAATTGCATTTTCAAGGTAAAACGTACATCCTTAAGGAAGGGTCACACCACTTATACCATAGTAGTATATTAATTGATTGGTGCTAACTGACGTTTACCTATCTCATGACCACGGGGCATAGTATTAGCAAATATCTACGACTATCAGATCGTAATAACGCGCTGGATAGCATCGTATAATCGGTCGGCCACTTACGGATAAAGAGGATTTTTTTCCGGACGAAGTAATTGTTTCGAACTAATTCGGTGATACACGAATGAGGTCAAAGGTCTCTTCCGATTAATCGCCATGTACAAACAACAAATATTTAATCTGTACTGGTTGTTTTTACTGTATGATATAGTGTGGTCTAGTGTAGTATGGTCGTAGTGAGACGATCGTTTACGCACGATTCTGTCTGGCTTCGGCTATTAACAGCTGTCCATACATGCAAACACCGTTGTTTTTTTTTCTGTTCTTCGTACAATAGCATTTATAACAAGCAGATTTTATCTATAAGTTGTCGGGGCTTGTTTTCAGAATGTTTTCAGAAAAAACAACTATGTACCGGTAGTAGGCAGAATTGATGTTTACATTTAGGAATGAGCTTTAATTGAACGCTGCTTAATCGAAGACACATGGCCTATTCAATAGGGCGTTGACATTTCTAGATGACACAATGCTATTTTCAATGCCAATCAGTCAAGAAGCTTCGTACAAAAACACCAAATAGCAGAGCTGGCATGCAAAGTGAGTCGGATGTGCTTTCAGCCAACAAGTAGCCGAGTACCCGTGCTGTTTACGGCTATAGAATAATAGTTAATAAATGCATGGCTGAATTTCTCATAGTCTCACAGTTATTTACGATATATCGTCCCAGCACGCCCTTTATTTAATCGAAACACATCGCCTATGTTATCATTGCCAATGCCAATCTTGTATAAGGTTTAACCTTAAAAAGTAGCTGAAATCAGCCTGTCCTTACTTGGCTTAGAAGCGGATGGCGTACACTGTGCAAAACAACAATGGCTGGCCAACAATTTCCCCTACCTCCTCTCGTTTTGTAGCCTTGTCCGTGTTTGTGGCCCTACGACATAAGCGAACGAGTCGACAATCGTACGCTGTTTCACCCGCCCCTCTTCAATTACAGCAAAGCGTTTTAATCATCGTGTTAATCAATGGTATCGGCGAGACCATTTCCCGCGTACACTTTCTGCTTGTTCGAGATCCGCATTAAACATTCGATAGCTACAATAAGAAGTATGGTCATTGTGACGACGATAGGTACGCTGACGATGGTGGTCATTGAGTTTTATCAGTGCAGAGTCAGCACATAGAAAGCCAAATTGTAAGCTAGTAGATACACAAAACGTCGTAAAAAACTAGCTTAGTGGAGCAGATGCCGTCTAGCAGATACGTAGACAGGGGGGCATACGGCCTGAGAGGGCTCTATAGCAGTTTTTCTGGGACGGTTTCGGCTCGAGTGGCTATCCACTTACTCAACCCCATTGGAGAAAGAAGCGGCGGCTAGTTGATGTTAAATGGCATCAATCGTGAAACAAGTATTTCTAACAACAACAACGATCAGGCAATGCCAAAATAGACGAAAGGGCGCACAGCTCGTTCTGCATGGATAGGTGTCCTCCTAATCAACTGCGTAAATGAGCCAACGGGAAGGTTGGCTAACGGCGGGGTGGAAGCGGCAGTAATTGCCAAACTGTTATAAGTATACTATCAAAAAGAAGAAAAGTCGGGGGAAAATGAAATCATTCAGTTATAGTAATAATAACTTGCTGTGCTACTCAATCATATTGCTATCAGGAAGTTAAACTGCGCGAGTTAATTATTACGTAAAATGATTTATTTATAGTGCCATTATATAAGCACTGCGTACGAGCCGTTTGTTGCTTGTAACGTGGTTCTGAGGTAATATTCCAGTTGTTCCATTGGTATTATTATTATCATCATATGCTGGTATATAACCCCCTTAGGTGGCAAGTACGCACAGCTTTTGCCGTTGTGCTGTTGCGGCCAAACAGAGGGAATCAAATCCGCGAAATAAGAAAGCAGTTTGGCGCTGTTACACTTTTCGCTTGAAGACGAAGCGAGCGAAGACGCGATCCCGATCGCTGTTGTCCTGCCGGCCTTTGTTACAATCATTTCAGCAGTAATGAAGCATCTTACGTAAAAAGTTGCTTTCCCCCACTACAAAAACATCAAGAGTTGCGGCAGCAGCAACAACAACAACGACAACGACTCTGCCCACGGCAGGAGCAACCCTACGGTAATAAAGGTCATAGGCAGTAAGGACAGGGGCCTCCGGCGACCCTTGAAACCGTTGCGGCAATATTCTTTACACAGAAACAACGAACGAACGCAGACAAGTTGAAATGAAGTACCGCACAACAGTGCCGCCGTCGCCTGTTTCAACAATGACCCCCCTCCGCAAAAAACGCTCCGTCTAAACTTACAAATGACGAAGACAAATAAAAAACGAATTAACGATAATAACGAGCAGAGTGAATTAAAGGCAAAACAAAAAAAGACAAATTATGGAAACGCAATAGTTCGCGCCACCCGTTATTGAAAACACACGTTTTGTAACAATATTTATAAGAACTAGGAAATGTGCGTTCTGGCAAGTGACAAGTGTGTACTATATTTACTAGATATACCGAGTACAGCAGTCGAGGGAAGAGATAAAACGGAAGACACACAGCGTACATGACACTGACGACACAAACCAGAATGCAAAGATATAATTAATATTGAACAATTTAAAGCATTGGCATAAATAGTTTTTAAGATTCATATTTTAATTGAGTATCGTTTAACTAAGCTGTATAATTCTGTCCTTTGTTTTCCGGTTTTTTGGCATCCTGCAATATCAGTCACACGTGATAGATGGTGAAAGTTGTTGCCCATATGAGCCAGTGTACTGCGAGAGCAAATGCGGAATGAGGATACCCCGAAAATTAGCTAGTGAGCATCTTCGGGCCGAATGTGTGAATAGGCTTACTGCGTGTCCTTTCTGCGGCTACGATTTTGTCTTCGATACGCTCAAGGTAAGACGCCTTCCAGCTACAATGAGAATCATGCCAAACCTAACGAGTCGCCAATTCAACTCACAGAGAACGAATCAGGGTCGCCTCCCACTGGCATTATTTAATAATACTACTTAGCACTTACATACAGATCAACTATAATGACGATGAATCGTGCGGCTGGTCGAAATGACCCTAGATACATCCTAGGCTCTGGATAAAAAGCTCTTACTGTACTTTCGCAATGATAATTCAACTTCATATAGACAAGGTGCAAAGGTTGTCCAATGAATGAAAGTCACAAGTGTTGCTTCATTTTTCCAAGGGTTCGATGGGCTACAATTACGACAAAAGTACCGTCTGACCGCATTACATATAACGAACTCTAATTCATTTCCACCGAAGTGACCAGCAAGCAGTATTCATAAGCCTAAATAAAACGATGACGTTATAATCAATGCTTCCTGATGTATTTCGTTTTTTCAATGTTTAGAAACACATCCCAGCATGTCCACGATTTGTGGCAGATCACGTTCACAAGCAGCAGCAACAGCAACAGCAACAACAACAACTTCAACATGTTGAAGCTGTACCGGTAACTCACATCACCTCAAAAACGACCCGTGACCTTCATCTGAATAATAATAACCACACAAATGGAAAACTGCCACTTTTGAATCCAATGCTGCCGTGCGTGTTTAAGGATATTGGATGCAAATTTAAGGTATAAATCGCCCATATTAGTAAAAATATAGCCGAAATAGGTATATATTTTGATTTGTCGTCTCCTGCCGTGATTCGCCTTATTCGACAACGAGTTGGTTGGACAATTGAGACCAACAACATGTCTACCAGGTTCTAATTCAGGTTGCCATTGTGCCTTACCATCGCCATTGCAGGGGAGCGCGCCAGCACTCGATCAGCACTTGGAAAGCTCGTCTAGGAGTCATTTGGCACTTACGTGCCAGATCGTTTCCCGACAACAGGCACAAATCTCTGCATTGAGGTATTATTACTTGAAAAATTAGGTAAAACTGACGCGCTATACACGGCAGGTGTGATTAAACCATAAAGAACCATACAAGTGTAGTATATTAATTGATATATTGTACGTCAATTATTACTACAAAGGGTACTTTTCCACGGAGTTCAGTCTTTTGGTACTATTTCTTTTTGTGCCACTGCATACCATACAAAGATGTCCGTTTAAAACTTTAATGTCGTTGACTGCGCTTCGCAGGTCCGCTCTCCATAACGTAACATTGAATACAACGGGCACGATGCTATGGAAGGTGACGGACTTCTATGCAAAGTTGGGCGATGCCAGAGCCAAAGAGGGGTAAATTCGAGTCAAACCTTTCTCTGAAAAAAAAGTTTATGAATCAATAAATTAGGAAGAGTTCCCATACTCATTTTTAGAATCAAAATTTTTAGAATACAAATATACACTTTTTAAGAGTATATATTCGTTAATTCTGCCTACCCAGTGATTAAATCCTATATACCTATATTAGCGATTATTATGTACCGCACAATCGGTAATAGTAAAAGTCGTCATTTGATAATTACATTTTACCCAAATATTTAAGTTCTTGTTATTGTTTTTTTTTTTTTTTGTGTAAATCACTGCCACGAACTATGTTCCGCTTAGGTACGAAGTTTGTTCTCCGCCGTTTATGACGTCAGCACATGGATATAAATTGCAAGCAAGTCTTTTTCTTAACGGCAATGGCTCAGGAGAAGGAAGTCACCTATCAGTGTATATAAAAATTCTACCAGGTATGTATAATCCTAGAATTGGTCTATCTTCAATATTAGAATACTTAACTTAGTGTTTGTTGAGATTATTTTTGGCAGAATCAACATTTCCTCCGAACCTTCGCACTTACTCTTCAATTTTGCGGTCGTTAAGTTGTAGTTATTTGCACTCTGTAAATGTATTCCAATAAACATTTGTGTCTATATTTATAGCTTGCAGACGACAATTTTTCACTTACTTACATCAAGTCGTTTTAATCTATCTAGATTTTGCCGGAAATGTGACGACGTTTTAATAATTAACAATAACTTAAGTAACTTTCAATCTCAAATCCAGTCGATCTGACAACTGAACAAAGTTGGGTTAATTCGTTTTCCTTTTTTTGACTTGTAGGCGAATTCGATTCTTTATTGCGTTGGCCTTTTTCATTGACTGTATCATTCACTCTCATAGATCAACCCCTAAACCCGGATAAGGTACGTTTGAACATCTTTCCGTCCGACACTTTGTAACACATGTGTAAAGGGTGAAGTCTCAGATATATTTCCAATGTATCGATGTGTCTGGTTTCAGGCCTGTCACATCATCGAGTCATTCGTGCCAGACCCAACGTGGAAAAACTTTCAGCGACCGTCGAAGGAGCCAGATGCCCTTGGTTTCGGTTTTCCGCGCTTCGTTTCCCATGAAATGCTCAAGAAATGTCATTACCTTCGCGATGGCACGCTCTTCATACGCGTCAAAGTCGATGAAAGCAAAATTATTGCTGTTTAGTAAATGGCCATTCATCGATATTAATTTCATTTTATTATCATTTATTTATCCTATCGTAAACGTAATTCATTAAATAATGCCCTAGCGGTTCGATGCATTCACAACAGTGAATGATTACTTCCTGACTAACTCCAAGATAGTTCGCCAAAAAAAAAGTATATATATATATATGAATACAATTTTCTGAAATGAAAATTATAAAATGTTTCTATCGAAGCTTGATAGTTGTTAAACTCTAGTAAGTTATATACGATCGCGTATGAAGAAAGCAGAAGCACGTATTTACTTTAGTACTATGTAACCTTTAAGCTACCTTCAGAATCAATTGAAACACGAAACATAGCAACTATATTACCTAACCTAATCTAATCTATAGTGAAAACCCTTTGTCGACAGAAGATGGTTCAATTTTATTTTTTCATATCAATCATTATTATAATCCAGTAACTTACGCACTGGTGTAATGTCACTTCTCATGAGGAGTAAAGCACTTCATTAGAATGAACCTCACACACTCTGAAATATTATTGGTTCCCTAAGCCTAACTATTTTAAACTATTATAAATTAAAGATTGCTTACCGATGCGTCCATAGAGTAAAAATAAAACTGCGGGTTGACATCCCAAAAGGGCAACCGTAAGTGAGTAAAAACACACACACATAGATACATATATATATATATCTGTAATACTAATAGCAGTGTCTACTAAATCATTAATATGTGTATCAACTCTGTATTATAATGCTGCTCAACCAAAGCCTGTGTACATTCCGTAGTTGACTCTAGACAGAGGTTTATTTGTGGAAACCATCGATAAAAGCGATGATTACAATGGAATTACATTAGAATAAAAAAAAAAACAACTATTATATCTGAGGTAATCATTGTTGTGCTAATTTGACGGTTTAAAATCACATTGACGACAATGACGGTACTATAGATAGTCAGTACAGTCATAATTGACTGCAGGTAACCATTATGATTTGAACTCAATTCTTCTATCGTATGGAGATATATGCTTGGTTTCACCAAGCATATATCTCCATACAGGTACAGGTCCTCTTGGTAACAGGACAGAGTAACCATAAGGTGTATTATCAATCACTGTAAAAATAATTGACAACGAGTTGTTTCTATAACGTACTTGGCATGATGAAAAACACAACTCATATCGCCAATGTACAGCCACTTCAGCATGCACCGACTCTCAAAACGTGCCTCGACCGTGCTATCAAGTCGTTTTGTTACATGAGTAGAATTACTCCAACTTACCAACTTAGAAACCTGTACGTTCACAACATTGGCTGTTGGCAATGCCTCCTGTTTTTTTTTTTGCAAACTGCTTAAGTTTTAGTTTGTCAGTGAAGATAATTTCTAGAAAAAAGTAAGCTCAGTGATAAAAAAAACCAATACGGATTCAGTACAGGTCGAGATACAAAAGGCGTGACTCTCATGGTTAGACCTTTTTGGCTGACCAACGAAAAGTGACTGAAAAGCAACTGCGACCGATGACACATCGGGATCGGTTCTCGAATCTGCTCCCTTTTGCATATATGTATGCACCCAATGTATATATATATATATATATATCGGGTGGTCGATCGTTTTTGATATTGATAATTTTTGAGCCAAAAAAAAGCTAATAGTTTTTTCTTTAATTTAAAATAATATTAATAAACTAAATATATTCATCTTCATTGACGACCTTTCTCCATTTTTTTTCTAATATCACTAGAACTCTACAATAATTTTTTTTGTTAATTTGGACAAAAAAATTGTGACAAATAAAGTTTATGTATCCCTCCATTGGAACTAACACCAGTAAGCAAGTTTCGCAGAGACCGCAACGGATGATGGGCTGATAGTGTAGTACTCGGGCTTTAGAACAGATCTACTATATTTTTCCATCTAAGTTTGGTCAACATTTTTGTGATAGCTACAAGTGCCTGGAACTCATAGTGGAACACGACGCCCTTGATGTTTTAGCTGCGGCCAATTTCGGCAAATGACTTGTTGGTTGTTGACAGTAACAGGCATGAACAACTCATTTTGCCACAGTCTACAATGCATGATTTGCTTCCAATCCTATTTTTTTCGCACGTGACTGTCGTATATGATTTATTTTCCGCCTTAGTAATAGCTCGATTTCGTCGCTTTTCTCTAGAGTTTCAAATTAATGTACAGTCGAGTAAATTATTTCGCATCGATTCGTATGGTGCCCAGATATTGAGCTCTTTTTGTAGCCAGCTGTCTTCATATAATTGGAAATTGTTTGGTGGTGCTTATTTAGTTTTTTTGACGATGTTATAGCTGCTCACACGTCGGTCTCGCTGAACCCTTGTAATAATTTTGTTAGCCGTTTTCGTAATTTTTCGACTATATACTATTACAAGGAACACTGAAACTTACAGAAGAATTTTTCACTCAGTTTTCAGGAATGAAAACGTTTCATGACCATAAATAACAGAATTTTTTTTAATGGCCTGAGCAACATTTGTATCTTAATCGCACCAAAATCGTAAAATGCGGCGTATTAGCAAACATTTTGCTTATCTTCAAGGAAATTTCGTCTGATCGAGATTGTACAACTTACTGATGACATGTTCCTCCTTATTACAAGTAACACAAAAAATAAACTGAGAAACAGGGTCACTAGACCTCTAAAACCTGAAAGCTAACTCACGAGAACTACCCAGGTTGATTTAGGTGTCGACTGCCATAAATGAACGTTTTCCCAGGTAGTAAACAATAATCTAGGTGTTGTCGCTTTTAAGCCCACGTATGATTTAAGGGGTAATTATTTACGGTGACACTGCCCAGCTGCATCATTTACTTACCGTACAAAACACGACTGTGATTTTCCGTATATAGAAAAGATCAGTAACTGACTATTTTTTTGTACTTTTTCAAAGCTAATTTCGAATAGAACATATATATTCAATATGTACAGAGTAAGTCCGACACGAATTGAGTAACATATCTTTAATCGACCCTCGTAAAAAATTTAAATGTTATTTATACAATCACACATTTTATATAGTATACCTTTATTCAAGTTAAGACTCTAGTCATTGTCTAGAAAGAGAGAGAAAAGAGAGAAAAAAAAAAGAGTCTAGAAAATGCCTTCAGAATACGACAGCTACGTAGCAGTAAGACTATTTGGTAATCGAAAGTCCTCATTTCTGTAGTTGATGCACACATAACGCTGTCATTTATAAAACTAAATATTTCTAAAAGCTTCATGACCATCAATAAGACTTGCTTTAACGCAACTGAAAAGTCTACCCACCATCTTATTAAACTACGCATCATCAACACAAGCTTAGTAGTTCCTAAGCTTCTAAACATCAAACGAGTACATTGCATAACAGAATATTTCTTAAACAGCATAAAAATTCATTGTCTTCTTCTACACTTTGTCACAATTATTCACGTAGGCTTAGCCAATAAAAAGCCAGTTATTTAGACCACCAATATATATATATATATATATATATTGATTATCATCAATTCACCCTGACAAAGGGTTTTTACAGCTTTTCCACGGACAGAATATACTCTTATTATTTAAGGTAGTTCAATAAATTTTAGCATATTTAAACTTATTATATACTTGTCATGTATATTCTTCTTAAATCTAAGGAGACATTCACAATATGAAATATCCGTTGGTGGTCTTTGGCGTCGGTTTGTTCAAATAGTCGGGATGTGTATATGGTATCACTTGAGTTAAAAAACCAAACTTCTAAGAATAGATATTGCAAGTTATTTACTAAATAATTCGTATCAACTTCACAGATTAAAATCTTCCCTCACTTGCATCAATTAGAAGTCCTCGTTAAGGAAATTCTTTCGAAGTTCTTTGATTTCTCATTCTTATGCCATTTAGCAACACTGGATTCTCCCAGTTGCCTCTATATTTTTGTCCAACTAATAGCGCCGACTTTTTGTCTGAGATTTTGTGTAATAGTAACAACGGCTTCGCTTACTAAAAGAATCACTTTGCATATAACACAGTAGACAAATCTGAGCAACCCTTTTCTCAAAAAAGATTTCTACTGGCGAGTTATTACCAATTTGCTGATCTTATACTATACATGCGATACTTTCGCGCTACACTACTTGCTAATAGAGCTGAAAGATACATTTGTATATATACGTAATAATCGTCTTCTGTATCCTTCAAAATATCCTTTTCATAATAAACTTACTAAAATACAAACACTTGGAATTCCCAATTCATTTTACGTATAACTATACGTACACCGTACGAATATGTAGAACAATCGTCACCACTTTTCACATCTAAACGGTAAGGTTTGTCTGTTTCCTACGTGTTGGGTCAAAAAATCACTCATTTTCACTTAACAAACTATTTTTGTTATCGTTTTGAGCAAGTAAAACGAAGACCTCTATAAATTATAAATTCTTTTGCCACACAATTTACCTCAGAAGCTTTTCCAATGCGCTGATGAATGTTTTCTATTTCCATAGGGGATGTCTTTTATCCACAAATGCTTCCAGTCCCTCACGACCGTTATCCAATTGCAGATTATCTGTCATTATTCTTGCTGCCAATTCATAGCGATCTTCCTCGGCTTTTATTGCTCTTTGATCATTAAGGAAACGTTTTCCTAACGTTATCACATCCCGGGGTTTGTCTACAATATCCTTCACAAGTTGCGTCACAAGCTTTTCTAATTGTTGGTCAGATTCGGCGCAATGCGACACAAGGCCGCAGGCCAATGCTTGTTGAGCATCTATGGGTCTTGCCGAATACAACATGTACGCGGCAGTCTTGGCATTGATGTTGCGCACTACAGGTACAGACGGTGCAGAACAAAACAGGCCCACTGAAGCACCTGGCAATGAGAATCGTGCCTGCGGCCCAGCAATCGCCATATCACATGCAGCAACTAATTGGCATCCAGCTGCTGCCGCCAAACCGGTTACCGAGGCGATAACAGGAACTTCGAGATTGCGAAGTGACACCATCAACTTTCCAAAACGCGAAAACAGTTCGTATTGCTGCACTGCAGATAACGATTTAAGTTCGTGAAGGTCATGTCCGGCACTGAAAACTGGCCCCTCAGAAGAAATGACGACCGCCCGAACTTCAGGAGACCGAGTGAGTTTCAAACCTTTTTCAAGCTCTTGAAGTGCCGCTGAAGACAACGGGTTACGTTTGGTGGCATTGCTGAGTATCAGCCGTAGCGCAGCTCCATGTAGGCTGCTCGATACAGATGGCATGACAAGTTTGTTGACAAGCACCTGCTTGTTAGAAACAGCCGAACGGAACAGGAGTATATAAGGGTCAATACTGATGTCTGAGAGCTACGTGAGTTTTGTGAATCCCTTTTAGTAGTTCAATCAGTGATGAACAATCGAGTCTCGAATCTTTCGTGATAACCAAACGTTGAACTATTGTCGGTAGTGAACACGAGACACGACACTTTGAAAACAACCAGCATTTACCGGCTCCCTTGAAGAGATTAAATGTAACACAGGGGCATCACACAGACAAATCAAGCTGGTGAACAAACAGCTGACAGCAACGAGCTCGCTTGTCACGTGGATAGTGGATTTCGTCTATAATTTCTAGTCTATAAGGCGGGAAGTAAGAAAATTGTTTGTAAAGGAACAAATATTGTTTATTCTTCAAGTTTTTAACGGATAATCGAAAACATTTTTAACATACCGTTACTGTAAGCGACAATGGTAAGACTCCTTATGTTTCACAGGGTAATAAAATGAGAGAAGGCAACGAAAAACAGATATTGGAAATTCAATATATATTTACATTAGTTCTTACTGTACTTATTTAACAGAATAGATATGCAGACTTCCTCGTCATTCGGTTTCAACGGCTTTTATTTATAGTAAAGTATGCATATCCTGCTATGCAAAAAAAACTCCACTTTTCAGGGGATCCATTGGGTACTTCCGAGAGAATGTGATCATTTTCTAATTGCAAAGAACTTTATCCGTTCGAGATTTTTTTTGTGTTTTTGATTGCTTTTGATTGCATTCTTATTCAGATTATGCAGACTTATTCTCATGCCACTTTCACATCTATTGTTGTTGGATTAAAAATTATTGTTGAGAAAACACGCAATTTATTTAAACATAATAACTAAATCACTACATCAGGCAGCTTCCTTCAATAAAGTTTCCTGTTGAATTATATCGTATACGATTCTTGAAATACAAGCAAGTTGTTGTAGCGACGGTGAACGTATCAGTTTTGTTGGAACTATTACGTTATTTTATGACATTCAACGAAGCTTCTCTAGCGCTTTATTCAGGCTTCTATGTCTGCCAAGGGGAGTGGTTCGGGTACAGCAATCGTACAGAGAAACCTCGAACAGTGTTGGAAGACTCATCCGTGTTTCGTTTGTGTCGAAAAGAAATCGAATGTTCTTTGAGGTTCGATCGAATATACTATTGAGACTTTTGGAGTGGTTGTCTGGATATCAGTTGAGTTTGTTCTGTCGTTATTCCTGGTCAAACCTATTGAACGAAAGATTTAATGATTCTAATTGGGGTTCCACTTTAGTGCAGTGTTTTTGTTCAAAACCTTCGTGATAGCAAATGTCTGTCGAGAGCGGTCAGTAAGCCTATGCCTTAAAAACTCTGTTTAGTATTATAAATTGCTATGTTAGCTTAAATAGACTAATCTGTACTTCTAGTTCAAGAACTGCCGTATAAATGTCAGTCCATGGCGCTATTATGTGGAAAAGTAATTTTTGACCGTCTTTTATCTAGATTTATTTAAATTAGAAGATTTCTCATGCAAATCTCTGTTAGAGATATATCACAAATAATTATTATTGTCACTCGGGCGGTGCTGCAGTATAACATCAACTAACATATTCAAAAAGAAAACAACTTATTTCTGTCAGTGTCTTTCACTGGTGGTTGATATAGAGCTTAATTAAACTACTATAACAGCAAATGCTATTACAAAAGCTTTGATTTCGAGTGGCCCAAATTTAAGCACAAAATAAGCAGTTTTCAAGTTGCAATTGAAAGTTTCCACGGCCAAGATTTCTACGGCTCTAACTTCTGCGGCAGATGTCTATATTTATCGATATAGAGCAGCCGTATGGGAAATTATTTTTCGCGTTACTCTCTTCGTAGACAAAAGCGGTGTTTTAAGTTTTTTCTCACTGGAAGTGTAAGAAAAGGCGATAATAGCCTTAAACACAGCTGTTTCTTATTCCAGCAAAAGACCGCCCTGTAATCACGTGTGAATAGCCCGAGATTATTTTAAGTCATACGGGATTAATAAAATTCGATCCATGAAAACGGAAGTATTAA